>NW_024081785.1:485361-551900 GCF_003009895.1 Hyaena hyaena | reverse complement strand
TAGGAGGATTAGGAGGAACTTGATGGAGGAACAAGGGGGAGAAGAAGGGCGGAAATGGTGGGGTAAAGGGAGAGAGGCAAACCATGAGAGACTCTTGAATGCTGACAAAAACTGAGGACTGATGGATGTGGGGGGGAGGGGGTTGGGCATGGAGGAGGACACTTGTGGGGATGAGCACTGAGTGTTATGTGGAAACTAATTTGACAAACTATTTGTAAAAAAAAATAAATAAAAAAAAATAAACAAGTAGTACTTTGTATGTGAAGCTGAACGAAAGTGAATATTCTTTGAATGAATTGTAAATACCGATCATTGTGCATCTCTGTCCCAATCAATAAAAGCAAAAGCCCATGATTGTCCAATCGGTAATGAAATCTTCAGGTCCACTAAACTGTGCCAGTAGGCTATGAAATCTATACAGCCACCCCAAAGGTCAAATCCCAGTGCCACCTTACATGTGAATTTGGAATGAACTATACCAGAGTAGAGCTCCCCACGAGGAAAGTGAGGGGCAAGACAATGGACAAGGAAGTTGCCCCCAGAAAGCAAAACCAGCGTTGCCAAGTTACCTACTCAAGGAACTTACTGTATTTCTAGAGAAGAGAGTCTTCATAATTCTTGGTCAGCAAGTTTTGATAACTGCAACGTGCCAGTGATGGTTATATATTTCTAATTTTCCCTGTTTCCTAATGGGAAATCCTATTGCTGCTTTACCGTTGGAGTTAAGAGGCAAATAATTGTGAGGAGGCATGTAATTTGTGTTTAATTTTGTACGTTCTCCGACCATGACTTATTATATCCAAACTTGATGCATCATACCACAGTTATCCTAGACTTTGAGATAGATGCTGAAACTGGATGGGACTTTGGTACTGGGTTTTTTGGGGAGAGACAGCATGTGTTCCACATATGGGAGGAATTAATCTAAGGGGCCTAAAGAGGCAGAATGTATCAGAGCCTGCTGGTTTTCCACTGATAACTGTTTTTTCTTTCATTGCCAAACCCCCTAGTTTTTGCATCCGTACAACACAGACTGGACTGAATTTCTCAGTTTACCTTGTTGTTATATATGGCTCTCTAACTAGGTTCTGGCTAGTGACACTTAAACAGAAATGTGGTAATGAAACTTTGTTAAAGATATTGCATTTATGTCATTTGCCTCTTTTCCATCCCTTCCTCTTCCCTGTTGTCTAACAGGTTCAAAATTACCATCTTGGACCATGAGAATTCATTTTTTTCCCCATCAATTAACGTTTTAAAAATTGTTTGCTAAAGAGTCTTAAAATTGAGAAAATAGCATTTCAAGCTTCAATAATTAGTCTGTGAAAGGTAAAGATTTCCCAAACTCTTTGAGGGGTTACATCCTAACCACAATGCAGGATGTTCTCCTGAACTCAGATTAGGAGAAAAATTTCTTTATGTTTTTCTTGTATTACCTTTCATTTTGATTGACAAAAGAATCTCAGTTTTACGTGTTCTGGAAATGATCACAAATTTTCACTTAGGACAACTAGTATTTTATATCTGCCTTGTAAAACATGACTTTTATTCCCTAAGAAGGAAGCAAAATAAATATAGAGGAAGGATTTACAAAATACTTCATTCAATGTTTTTCAATTAAGAAAGAATTCAGTGTAGCTATCTCAACCTCAGTTTATATTCTTTGTTTTTCTCTGGTTTTCCTTTTGTCTTAAGTAATGAAAAGGATTAATTCTCTATAGTAATTTAAATAGAATTACTTGCTAAAAATCCTCTTCCAAGATCAGTGAAAGGGGATTAGTTTTAAGCCGCCTTAATCAGAATATTTTTAAGAGAAAACACATTAAGAAACAACTGTTAACACTATAGGCACATCTATTTTGATATCATTTGTAATATATATTTTCTCTTCACATTATTTATAAACAATTATGTGGAGTTTTTAGCTAAAGGTTTTGAATGGCAAAATATACTACTGGATATACTAAATTACTCAATTTGTTTGATAGTATTTTCTTTTTTAATTTTTTAAATATTAGTTTATTTTTGAGAGAGAGAGACAGAGCAGAGGTGGGACAGAGAGAGGGAAACAGAAACTGAAGCAGGCTCCAGACTCTGAGCTGTCAGCACAGAACCTGATGCAGGGATCATGAGCTGAGCTGAAGTCAGATGCTTAACCAACTGAGCCACCCAATCACCCCTGTTTGATAGTATTTTCTATTACTGTGTAGAATATATCCTCTTTGGGCAAAGCCAGTTCATGAAGATTATTTCTCAGGTCCTCTCATATTTCCATATTTCTTCATTTTGGGAAGAGACCAGGCCTCTGTCTAATGGTCATGATTTTTTTTCTTTCATTCTGGTGCTGATCATAATAGCTCAAATTTCCCTGTTCTTATTTGGAAGTGGCATTGTGGGTACATAAGCCTTATTTTGGGGAATTAAGTATATCTACCCAAAGAGGAAGCCAGAATAGATAGAAAATAAAGATGCTTGAAACAGGGAATCAGCACAGAGATACCTTCAGAGTATTTCTGAATTTGTCCAGACTTTGTAAAAGAAAATTCAAAATATCAGGACATAAATGATAAAGAAATGACTGTTTTTTCTCTTACTCTTTAGGGATTATATCTTGACAGCATCATTTTTGATTTAACATCTCTCGTCCCAATCCACTACCTCTCCTACCACAATTGACCCAGGGCTGTCATTTTTTATTGTTTACACTGAACCTGAAACAGTTCACTCAAGAATCCATGCCAGTCAACAGAATTAGATAAATTATTGGGCTCTATGTATATATTGGGATATGGGGGCAAGAAAGTAGGGCTCTCCAGAAAAGACCTAATGGTATATTCAGGAAGGCAAATTTCTAGTCTTGAGACCTAAAGGAAAAAATACGAATATGGACTTCAAAGTCTAGGATGTTAGAAGGAGTCAATTTCAACGTTGCAAATACAAGATGAGCTCTTAGTCTATGGCAGGTGGTACATCTTTCCACCCTGTTTTATATTATTTCCTGGATGTATCCTAAAAAGATTTCAGAGACTATGGACAAATCTTCTCTCTGGCTAAGACTAGAATATGCCATCACAAAGAGATCTTGAGGATATATCCTAGCAACTGATAAAAACCAGGGAGAAAAGGAGAATATCTGGGATGGAGGAGTATTTGGGGATTTCTGGTGTTGTCTTTTTTCTTTTTTCTTTGCAAATAACATATATTGTCTAAGTGATAACCTTTTAATCCCAGAATGAGTAATATTCTTTCATACCTTTAAACTTTCCATTCCCTGTTATGCATTTTAATCATTTTCTCTTCATAGGCATAAAAATATGAGGCAGAGAGTATGAATGAAAAATTGTTTCTATATTCTGGGTTTGATATTTCTTTCTTAGTTTCAGCTTTCACCACTAACTGAATATTTTTAAAAATAGTGATGGAAATTACATTCTACCTTTTAGAGCAACTAGTGTCATGCATTTGCTTTGTGGCTTTTATCAACAAGAAAATGGGGATTATGCTTTATGAAAATTATTTTCAGTAGAGGAAGAGTAAGCTAATCACTTTATCCAATGTCATTTTATTGATGATTGAGAATCCAGTTAAACTGATTTCATTTCCTTACTTTGCACTTTAAACAGAGTTTATGGCTGTGACCTTGTAATCTTGTTCTCTGTGATAGAGCAATGAAAGAAGACACTTGGCGCCCTGAGATGGGCCACTTAACTTTTCAAGGACTTAAGTTCCTTGGTGATAAAATAGAGGTAAAATAATACCTTCTTTTGCGGTAATTGTGAGGATTGAGTTAAGTCATCCAAAGTGCTTAAAAGGGTTAATAATACATAGTAAGCTCTCAGTAAATGTTTTATAATACACAGGTCTTATGAAGATCTTATAACAGGGTAGTACAGCCTCTGTTTATGAATGAAGGGGCTGACCTATAAAAAGATGTATGTGACTTACTTAAGTGTTACCACCATCCGGTGGTAGAACAAGGTTTGGAATGCAGGCCTTTGGTCTCTTGACTCCAATTTTTCAAATGCTCCAAAATCTTAATGTGCTTATTAATTTAAAAAATCAATTAGAGGGATGCCTGGGTGGCTGAGTTGATTAATCATCTAGCTTGATTTTGGTTCATGTCAAGATCTCATGGTTGGTGAGATCCAGTCCTGCCTTAGGCTCTGGACAGTGAGGAGCCTGTTTGGGATTCTCTCTCTTTTTCTTTCTCTCTACCCCACCCATTCTCACACACATGCTCTCTCTCTCTCAGATAAATAAACTTAAATCAACTAGAATTACCTTGTGAATGCCAATTCATAATTTATTTTTAAATTATACTTTCTAGTTATTTATATACTATGCACCAAAAACAAAAAAATAAAAACAAAAACAAAACTGAAAAAAAACAGATATTTGTTCTTTACTTTGGTAGTAGTTAAAATGGAATAATCACTTTTGGGGAAAAATATTAAAATAAAATACTATGGTTTGTCATATTGGACTCATAAACACCTCAAGGTTAACCAGTCAGATTTAGGAAATACAACTGAATTTTGATGCGTGTATAAATAAATTTTTAAAACCTGGCACTATACTTTACTCAAACTTCTGCTCTTAAAGATAAAAAAAGAAAATTCTGAACTCCAAGGTGATTTAGTTTTGGACATTGTGATTTATTTATATCATTTAATAACCCAAAAAATGAAGTAGGTGCTGAGCCTTCACATTTTTGAAGCAAGTAAGTATAACTATATATAATAAAGTCACCTCAAAAAACAGATTTCTAATTAGGGCTCTTTTTCTCAACTGTGCTAATAAAGATAAAGGATTGGGTGGGGGAAGCTTGTTCTAACATATAAAGGAGAAACCATTAGTTAAGTGTTGCCATAGTTGGTAAAATGTGACTATCTAGCAGAATCACTGGTCAGTTGGAATTTACTGAGATCTCATTGTGCTATGAATTGCAAAAACACCATTAAAACTATATTTTTTTCCTTAAATGAATTCAGAGAAAGGATATAAAGAAAAATCTAAACTGTTTATAAAATAGTAAATATTTTCCAGATATTTAAGAACTGAAGTATGTTGTATCAATTGTATATTAAACCAAACAGCAAGCAGTGGTAAAGTTAACCAAGAGAAGTGAAGAAGTGTTAAGTTTTCAACCAAGTTTAGAAAAAATAGTAGCATATCCCATTTATGAGCTCTATTTTTATTTATAGATGGAAGGTCTTCCTTGAAAGATCTTCTAAAAGTGTTATTTGAGAAAGAAAGTAATTTTATATAAGTACTTCCTTATTTGCTCTACATTCTATTATATATAAGAAGCTGTTTTTTGTCTATCGCTTTAGACTATGAGGCAGGGATCATGCCTGGAGCCCTAGCATCTAGCACGGTGCCAAGTAGAAATTGAAAACTCCACAACTCTTTGTGGGATTGGTTGCTGAATCTTAATTCATTGTTTAAACAATAAATTGTTTATGTGTGGGGTTGTTGGTGTGTTTGAAGCATCTTTATAACAAGATACTTCTTGTTGTAGGGTCTGAGAATGAAATCCTAGTCATATAAATGACATTTGGGAATTAAAGGAAACTTGACTCCTCTTCTAATTTCTGATATCCTTCCCCATTACCCAAGTCCTTACTCAGCACTGATGGCATATTGGGGATAAGGTGAACTGAGGAATACCCATCTCTAAATTACCATTGGAGAAAGACTTGACCTGTATCTGAAAAGATCCTTGGGAATGGAAGAGTGGCCAGTGCAGGCTGTGAAGCACAGGTGTTTCCTGCTCCGCGCTGGCAGTAGCCTGTTTCTGACAGGCTGCTGCACTGGGCACCATCTGAGGCTCCCAGGTGGTCTTCAAGGACAGCCTGCACTGCAGCCAACTTGTTCTGCTGAGGTCAGGGAGAGGGCTTGGGCATACAACCAAGGATCCACAGAAGGTAAAAGTGAATTATTAGAGGGCAAGACTTGGCATTTGGGAAAATGATTCCTGACTAGTGATAAAGAAATGATTAATTCTCTAAGGACAGTTGTGCTGTACTTAATTCTACTTTAAGGTCAGTAGAAACTTTGAATGAATATTAAAGAGAAAAGATTTTATTACTAACACTTTGATATAATGTTTACTTAAAAATTTACCTTATGATGGTATCTCTGCACCTAAGGATATACAGTTTCTATAGCACCTCACCACCTATATTTTCTTTGAGGTCTTAACAAAGATCATGAGCAGCTGGCCAAACATAAATTGAGACAGTCCTCAGGATGGTGACCTCTTGTACTTCCGTTTGTGCTGTGCTATGCAATTTCAGACTCTTGCTAGACTGTGAGAATTATTAAACCTAGGCCAGACATTCTAGCCTGTTCTGGTACAGACTGGCCTGGTACAGAAATCTAGGCCAGACATTTCAGCCTGGCTTGGGTACCAAGTCCCAATAAGAAAGATGAGACCAAATCATTTCCTCCATGCCTACTTCCTTTTCTATGTTGCAATAGTGCTCAATATGCAAGATATCCTAATGACCTATTCTGCTTTTTAATTGCATCTTTAAACTCTCTTTCTTCATTCCAACACCCACACACATCTACTCACCCCTAGGCAACCACCTAGATTTTGTTGTTGGTGATTTCTGCTTTTGGGAACACAAAACTGTATCTTTAAGCTCTTCAAACAATCGTTCTTCTATGCCTCAATGTAAATGGTTGTGAGACTCATAGTTTTCACACTTCAGTATGTCTGTAAAAGGATTACATATTAAATCTATGCTATTTTATAAGTATGTTTGGTAACTTAAAAAAATTTGTAGTCTGTAAAATAATGGTGTGTCTTCGCCATGAGGGCACCATAGATTAGAGAACACACAGTAGTTCTCCTGAAGAGAATGCTGTTACCACCTTTGCTTGAGTGGAAGACTTTGACTTTTTTAGATGCCTCCCTATGTGCCTTGCCCCCTTGCTAGTGAGTTTGCTTTCTTCTTTGAGGTCTACAGTACCCTGTGTAAACTCAGCCATCCTATAGAATCACAGTACATGAATTTACTTGTGTTAAATCTGTTTGCAACTCTAGACTGAGTGTTGATTTACATGTATGTACCATTTTCTATTGACCTATTTATTCCCTTTTTAAGTAAGAACCAAAAATGTGTGTTCTGAAAGTCAACCACTTGACAAATGAGATGGCACTAAGTGGAAAAATATCCGTCCTAGTAAATGTCAGCAGCAGTTTTTTTATTCCTTTAAAAAAAAGTTGTTGTTTATTTTTGAGAAAGACAGACAGAGCATGAGTGGGGGAGGGGTAGAGAGAGAGGGAGACACAGAATTCAAAGCAGGCTTTAGGCTCTGAGCTGTCAGCACAGAGCCCAACACGGGGCTTGAACTGATGAACTGTGATTTTATGACTTGAGCCAAAGTCGGACACTTAACTGACAGAGCCGCCCAGGTGCCCTAGTTTTTTTATTCCTAACATGGCTCTTATATCACCAGAATTAAGGAGAATTGCGGCTGTTATATTTGTAGTTCTGAATAAAAATTAAGTTAATCTGTATAATTATAACATTTTCATATTCATTATTACTTGTATCCCAATGGAAGTTTTGTATGCTTTACTTATGACGATAAGCTTGATGAATTTGCCCTTTTGATTTTTATTTCCTGATAATTCCTCTTTATTTTGGGCTTGCTCAATCACTAAGTGAATTAAGAGGAAGCTTTAGAAGGCAATACTAACTCTAACCCTTTTGGAAGACCTATTAAAAATTATTAAGACCTTATATCTTCAATTCTCAGGCCCTCTTATTTTCTCTCATGCTTTACGAAGGTGATTGAAACATGCAGCTTATTTTAATGAGGATGTTATATATGGAGTATAGAACAAATTTTTAAATGGATATCAACCCAAGCTATTATATTCGTCAATAGAAATACATCATTGGGAAATTCAATACTAACCTATATATGGAAAGAATTGGACACATGTAATCAATAAAATACTTCTTTACCAATCAATGAATATTATATTCAGATTATGGAATATTTATTTAGAATTTTGGCTTTGTTCAAACCAAAATGTTTTCTGAAAGGAAAAAAGTAAAGGACACGACTTCTTTTTCAACTACTTGTTTAACTCTTGATATATAAACACGTACACATACACGTGGAACATTAGTTGGCATATATGTCGCTGAAATGTCTATATACCAATACTAGAAAGCATAAAACATTTCTCCATGATTGGCCAGCTTTCCATGTACCATCAAAGTAGAGATTATGATCGGTATGTTAGGGGTTAATATTTTATATTTCTAAAGTGTAACATTAGCTTTATTATATTCTTTCTAGTGCTTGTTTTTTGCAAGTAATGGAGGTGATGGCATTTCCTACGCTGAAGGATCTTGATGTCAACCAGAATATTCTTGAGTCTGTTTTCCTCATCCTCATCATGCTCTGTGGGCCATATCTCTGGGTCCACTGATCCGGAAAGTGAGATCTCTAGTATTGATGAGGGCAAAGTTCATAATCCCTTGGCAGCCACTCTGTCTTCAGCAAAATGGAAACTTTATGACAGCATCATATGCTCAAATTTTCACAGAAGTTGGCAGTTCTTTCTGACTGTACCTAAGTTAAAAGTGGGTAGTACATTAGGAAACATTTGTTAACACCAGAAAGATGAAAGAGAGCGCTATATTAATTTCCTTAGGGCTACTGCTGTTGCAATTCAAGATCCTTTTGAGGTGTAGAATCTAGATGCTTACTACCTTTGAGTACAGAACATTTTTCTGAATTAGCATTGTTTTCAACATTTTCTATTTTTAAAAATGTACTTGAGTTTTTCTGATGCTTCCTTATTAAAATTACATTTTTAACTTTTGATTGTTCTTTTTTCCCCCTTGAGTTAAATGCATTTTTAAATTTATGATGATTTTTTCAATGATCTATTTTTCTTTCAAAGAATAAAGTATCAAATTGTTTTCTGCCTAGTCATAGGGATGAATACAGGATGTAGAGAGCTTTATTTGGCAGGTTACAAATATATATATATATAGCTCACATCCACTCTAGGCTTGTAATAATCAAAAACTGTTACTGACTGATGTTTTTTTAGTTGTATAAGACAAAGATTGGTAAAGTCAGACCATCTTTTATTTTAATGGTATATGAAGTGGTAAAGCAAGGATATTGAAATATTGACCTCAGTATTGCTGTCTTAAAAAGAAAAATAATGTAATGACTTTAGATTGCATTTAATTCTTATGATGAGGTGATCCATTCAAGTCAGGGTTTATGGCTGTTCGATAGGGTATTCTAAGGTCATCTAATGACTCAGTTCTGTGGAAATGTGAATTTAGTCTACAAATCAGCCATTATGGAAACTTTTAATATAATCTTGTTAATCTGGAAAAAAAGAAAGCTAATTGCAGGAGACTTGTAAATAATTAAGGAATTTCTTGGACCCTCCAATATTTATTCTTGGAAGATAATTGTGCTGGCCTGGCAATGCCTACTTAGTCACCTTCAGAAATTCCTATTTCTATTTTTACCATTACCATTGGATCACATTTATATTGCTTCCCTCACATATAAGGCTTCTATACACCCTTCTATTGAACAGACTCCTTATTTAAACATTTCTACTAATACTTATTTTCTTGATGTTGACATCTGTAGTCTATTCAAAAGTACCTCTACTTGGTTGCTGGCATTCTTTTTTTTTTTTTTTTCTTAGTGCTTTATTTATTTTTGAGAGAGAGAGACACACACAGCATGAGCAGGGGAGGGTCAGACACAGAATCTGAAACAGGCTCCAGGCTTTGAGCTAGCTGTCAGCACAGAGCCCGATGTGGGGCTCGAACCCATGAATCATGAGATCATGACCTGAGTTGAAGTCGGATGCTTAACCGACTGAGCCACCTAGGTGCCCGCTGGCATTCTTGAGAGTGTCTTTTTATTAATGCTTGGAAATGGCCAGGTTGGCCCTAAACTTATATTCAGCCATTATAGACATTCAATACTGAAAGATTGCATAATGCCTGGTGCTGAAGTCTTATTTATTCAAAATTTATTGTGTGTTTCTAAGGAAGATTTTTAAACACAAAAAACATACCAAATTTCATATTGTATAGTCCTTGAGCAGTAAAAATGGAAAATGGCGTGCATTCCCTGCATCATTTGGCAGTTTTTAAAAAGGGAATTTTAATGGTCTGGATGGAACTTTATCAATTTAAGAATAAAAATCTCAATGCTATTCAAATGATGTGAAAAAATCTGTACATGCTTATCTAAAAGCTATTGATATCTTGGTACTGACCTACTAAGAATAAGGGAGTGTTTTAGTGCCATTAACATATGTGTGAAGGAGATACACAGATTTAGATTCAAGTCTCCTGACATTGACTCTCAAGGAAGAAGAAATGCATCTTAATCTCTCGTTTTGCATGTAGCCATTATAGGCCTTGAAATCTCAAGCTGGGATGATAACCAAAAATCCCAGTCTTCAAGCACACTTTGATCTTTGCTCCCAGCAGTGCTAAATTTTGCTGTTACCTCACATGAAGAAATAAAGAAAAAAGAGAGTTAACAGAACAACTTAGTTTATATTAAATCATTTGCCACTTTGTTAGTCTTTTGCAATCTGAAACTTACACCCTTCATGCATTTTTTAATGCATTAAAAAGGAAAAATAAAAGCTGATATGTGAAACAAAGAAATAGTGATGGCAAACAGGTATTTTTTTACTTGTTCTTTGGTGTGAATTGGCATAAGCATTATGATGAAGTTAAAGCGCAGAGGTTAATTGAAAAATGAGATAAACAAAGCCCCTTGAAGGTCTCTGAATAATTTTGCCTGGCAGCATTGACAGTCTACAACCATCAGGCAATAAAACCTAACTCTGAACTGTTGGAGATTACCAAAAAAAAAAAAAAAAAAAGCTAAAGTTAATTGTTTTTCTGTTCCTTCCACCTCATTTCAGCCCAATTATAACTGGGAAAAGTCATTCTGTCTAATTTGCATTAATGCACCTCCATGGAAAAAAAGCTTAGACGGTGAATTTGATTTTTTGATATTATGGTCATATTTAAAATATCTATCACAATTCCCAAATGTAAAATTGCTTGAGAAATTCCTAGATGACAATTCTCAAATTCTCCTAAGATGCTTTTAAATGACAGATTTTAATAAAAAGTGAACATATGTTAGGAGTGCCCTAAATGCCAGATCTTGTGGTAAATTCTTCATGTGGGTTATTTCATTTATTTCTTATAACACTCCCATGATGTGAACCTTTTTACTGTCCCCATTTCACAGATGGGAAAACAGAGGTTTAGAAAGGTTAAATAGCAGACTCAAGGTCATGCAGCTAGGGCGCATTAGAGCTGAGATTTAAACTAATGGTGTCTGACATCAAATTCTTAAATACTATTATAATGATACTTTAATATACTTATTTAGATTTAAATTCATAGACAATTGAGTATCAGTTAAGCTGTCATTTCTTCAAGTCAATGTGAGTAGAGGAAATATCAGTGCAGTATATGATATCATTAGTTCATTTACTCATACTTTTTCATGGCAACTTTGCTCATATTCTCATTTCTATTATTAAATGGAAATATATTTAGACTGTTTCTGTTCAGAAGCGTAACAGCTGCAAATCAGCATAATGTTAGCTGTTTTGTTTCTAGTGTAAAACCAATCTAAGCAGTGTTGGTATTTTCAAGGGGATATTCTTTGTTCTTATATTCATACAACAGATCTGATCACAGTAGAAAATTAGGTATCTCCAGATATGCTTGATGTCTTGTTTTTTCTTGGAATGGTATGGAAATAATATTTTTATTGCTGTTAATTGACAGACTTGGAGCAGAAGCTGAATCTATTCAGAACCATTTATATTAATAGGTATACTTATCCATAGAGGCCTTTATTTTCAAAGTGCTGGGCTCATAGCCCCTTTTGCGCCTCTTTATGGTGCTAAAGTGTTCATAATGATGAGGAGCATCTGGCTGCAAACTATTGTTTCTCATTAAAAGGACATGTCTCTGAAGCTTTTGGGGATTCTTTGTGCTGAACAATGCAGGCTCTGAACATTTTGCCTTTTTCATAATCTGTAAATGTGTGTTGTTGCAACTGCTTCTAGCCCAAGGTACATGCTCGCTTTTTGCTAAAGCAAAAAGCAAGCTTCTGAGCTTCTAAATATGAGATGGAATGCAATCACTCACTGCACATCCTCCTCTTGTTTAGCCGACATTTTAGTTTCTCTGTCTTATCTGTTGTCCATCATCAATAAATATAATAGAACATTAAGAGTCGTAATGACCCAAATCAACAATCACTAGAGGGTAATTTTAAATATTTTGTGTATTTAAATCCCTTCTTAGAATGAAGAGTTTTTTTTTTTACTTAAGACAGTTTAGTCCAAGAGACAGAAAACTGGACCAGGGTACAGATTCCTGCTTGAGTCATAAACCTTCCTAGGCATTAATTTCCACATCACTGAGAAGAGGAGAATTATTTCCCTATTGCTTCCATGGGGCTCTCTTGAGCTTCTCTCCAGGCACTGGGGAGAATTTGGCTTACTAAATCAGTCTTTTAGATCATTAGAAAAATTTCTATTTGGCCTGCACAGTATGCATTACCTTTGGCTGCATGTTAACTATGCCATCTTGTCCTGTTTGGACTTTGACCTTCTCAGCTTCCTACACTAAAGGAACAGTGAGATCCGACTAAATGAAATATATTGTGCTTCTGCACAAAAAAGATTCACATGAAAACAAAACAAAGATTGAGAAAGAGAAATTGATAGAAAATGAAGGTAGAGTACACTTATTTCTTGCAGGGACAGTAGGATTTGTTTCTGGGCACTTGTATATACTTTTGGCTCTAGGCATGAGGAGTAGGGCCAGTTTTGACTGCTGTGGCTCCTCTAGGAAGAAAACCTTCAAATCATGACAGTTAGTGTAACTCCTTCATTAAAAGGAGGAAAACAAATTACTTGGAATTAAAAACAGTACAGTGCTTGTGGTTACAAATAGTAGGAGAGAAGGCTCATGCACCTTCATTCATGATAAATACAGATTGCATCTCAACCTGTGATGGCTGCAGTTGATTGTCAGAGAAAGGGGTTTCCAGTAAGTACTGGATGTGAAAGGACAGAGAGCAAAAGTGGAAAACAAAATAGTTCTCTGAATATAACACATATCAATTCCTAGAGTGCAGTTTTCAGTTTCTGCTGTTGTCCTTGTTTAACCATGTCTTGGGGGCTGCGGTGATGCTTTTCTCTGACTGTACACAGAGCTATGTACCCTAACAAATAGGGTAAAATCAGGAAAGTGATTTCCCTTCTGAGAGAACGTTCGTGTATGAAAGAGAGCTTTTTATTTTTAAATTTTTAATGTCTTTTATTTATTAGAGAGAGAGAGAGAGACAGTGTGAGCAGGAGAAGGTCAGAGAGAGAGGGAGATACAGAATCCGAAGCAGGCTCCAGGCTCTGAGCTGGCTGTCAGCACAGCCCGACATACGGCTCGAACCCACAAACCATGAGATCATGACCTGAGCTGAAGTCGGATGCTTAACTGACTGAGCCTCCCAGATGCCCCAAGAGAGCTTTAAAGGATTCTAAGGAGGTGACACAGGTTGTGGAAGGGACATGGGCATAAGATGAATAAGAAAAAATAGTGGAGTGCCTGGGTGGCTAAGTTGGTTGAGTGTCCAACTTCATCTCAGGTCATGATCTCATGGTTGGCGAGTTCAAGCCGCACATTGGGCTCACTGCAAAGCCCAATGCAAAGCCCACTTCAGATCCTCTATTCCCTTCTCTTTTTGTCCCTCCCCATGTGTCCGTGTTCTTTTTCTCAAAAATAAAACTTAAAAAAAATAGTAGAGGCCACCTGGAGATTGGGTTGGCAGGGACAGAGAATGAGGGCTGCTGAACACTGGTAAATGAGAAATGGATTAGTATATGTGCTGCTGAAGTGAGCACAGATGAGAAATGGATTAGAAAATGATTGATATTGGGGTCCCTGAGTGGCTGGGTCAGTTAAGTATCAGACTGTGGCTCAGGTCCTGATCTCCTGGTTCATGGGTTTGAGCTCCACATCAGGCTCTGTGCTAATAGATTGGATCCTGGAACCTGCTTGGGATTCTGGGTCTCTCTGTCTCTCTCTGTCTCTCTCTCTCTCTCTCTCTGTTCCTCCCCAACTCACACTCTGTCACTCTCTCTCTTCCCAAAATTAAATATTAAAAAAATGATTGATGTTATTATAAATGCAAAGTGGTCATCTCAGTTGTTCTAAACACTAAGAGATTGCTTTTCTATTAAAGTTTACTTTATTAACTCTACTTTTTTGTTCTCTGTTTTCTGTAAGCAAGTTATACTGGGTCATTCATATTTGAAATACAGAAGTGATAGTTCTCTGAATTAATGGATCAGCCAGTCTCATCTCAAAATCTGTCGCTCATTTTCTATCAAGAGTTAAAGACCATGCGTCTATTAATAGTTACTAACAATGGTAGACTGTAGGTACAATCTCAGCTCTTTATTTTTTTTAAATTTTTAATGTTTTATTCATTTCTGAGAGAGGGAGAGAGAGAGAGAGACAGTGTGAGCAGGGGAGGGTCAGAGAGAAAGGGAGTTACAGAATCTGAAGCAGGCTCCAGGCTCTGAGCTGGCTGTCAGCACAGAGCCCGATGCAGGGTTCGAATGAACAAACCGTGAGATCATGACGGGAGCCGAAGTCAGACGCTTAACCAACTGAGCCACCCAGGTGCCCCACTCAGCTCTTTATTTTAAAAAGTGTTAAGTCATTTAGAATGTGGTAAATAAATGTCTGAGTATACATTTATCTATTGTTCATCTTTCCATTTATGGGGATATAGATCTCTCTGGTTAGGGGACCTCCTAGAGTTTAAGATAAGCCATGACAGTTACCTATGTTGAAACTATGTTGAGTTAAAAAAAAAAAAAAAGTAATGTAGAAACAGGATTTCAATAATTGTGGTAAATTTCAAATGTTTATTTTAAACAAATAAAATTTAAAATTATAATGCAGTGTAACTATGTCATTCAAATGGTGACGTTAATTAAGATTTATAAAAGTACAAGTCTGTTGGCATACTGTATATAGGCTATGTGGTTAGAATTAGCTACAGTTTTAAAGTTCTCAAGTGAGTGTCTCTGTGACTGGCCATGCATCCTCATCTAGGGGCAATGTCAAAGTCTAAAGTTTATACCCTTTATGCTAGGTCCAGGGCCAAATGGTACTCTGTTTATCCATGAGTTTGGCCTTACCGGGACAGATCAGCAGGCTTTGCTAGGGGTCAGAGGTTGAGCAGGATTTTGAAGTATCATTTAGGAAAGAGAGAAGAATAATAAGAGTTTCAAGGCTATCAATAGTGTTAGCAGGAGGGTCGGGAATTTGGGGAACCACAGTGGTACAGCAATGACATTTAGTCCCTACTGAGTATGGCTGTAGGTGGCAAAAAGGGGGGAAGAAGGAGCCAAAGACACATTTACTTACAAAGCAGCATTGCACCAAGGTTCAAAATACCTGAATTCAAATACATTATCAGTCAACTAACTCTGTCTGAGCCTCAGTTTTCTTATCTGTATAGAGGAAAGATTAATTTCTGTCCTTTTAAACCTTGGGGGAGCTTATTCTGAGTTAAAAAAAAAAAGGATGTACTGAAAAATTTTGCAAACACAATGTCATATTTACATGTTCTTAAAGAGACAAATAGCAATTCAAAAATCAGATAAAATCCTCATTACCTTAAGGTAAAGAAAAGCAGTATATCCAAAGTCTGTGCTCTTTTATTACAAGTGTCAACAGTAAATAATTGAAGACACAAAAAAATTAAAACCAGCATCTTGTGTCTCTTCTGTTCTTTGCTTCAGTAAGAGCTTTGTAGAATAGAGCAAGAACTAGACTGAAGAACAGGCAAGGGCACTTACCTTTAAATAGGAATATAATGCTTTAAAAATGAAACATGAATACTAGCTTTCCTTTGCCAGCGAAATCCTGAATTTATTGCCCTGTGCTTCCTCTATTAGCATTGATAATTAAAGCAGAATAAGGAATGTATTGTATTTGATGTTAATAGTGTCAGGCTGGCTGCTGTGGGACCCTGGGCCTGATCTCTATCCCTTCTGCAGGTAAATCTTTTAGTTCACCTTTAAAAAGCACATTAAACATTCTGGAAGAGAATCTTTAAACTTGTGGGTTCTCTAGTGATCTCTTAAGTATCACAAGCTCAGATTAGAGGATGACATCTTATAATCTTCTGACTACTGCCTGACCTGTGATAGCAGTGGAATGGTGTAAAAAGCCTTAGGATATTACACTTCTTATTTTTGCTTTGGATTGACCTTGGGGATCCACTGAGGCCATAAAGAAAAGATCATTATGTTAAAGCTATACACTTTTTTTTGCATGATACGCTTGCTTTAAAAAAAAAAAACCTGAAGTATTACCGTGTATTACAAATAGTGACTATAAACAATTTCTTGTATTTTACCAAATTAGTACATGATTAAAACAGCAGCATTTAATGTATGTAATACTAAATATATGTTTAAACTGCACTTCCTCACTATTGAATTCATTTATATTATATATTTTTGTGATACTTTGTAGATCCTGTATTTAGTTGTTTATTTTAAAACTAAATTCTTTATTTAGTTTTTCCATTAATGTCTTTCTGTTCCAAGATCCTATTCAGCATACACAGGACATTTAGTCAGATGTCTCCTCAGGCTCCTGTGGTCTGTGACAGTTCTTTCCTTTTCTATGACCTTGACAGTTTTGAGGAGTATTGGTCAAGCATTTAGTGGAATATTTCAGTTTGGGTTGTTTGATATTCTCCTCATAACTAGATTAGGACATGGTATCTCTTGCCTTATTTATTTATTTTAGGTTAATTCAACTATCCTTTCTGCCAAGCCAGTTTTAAGTGAAGTGTCCTCTGCATTGGTTTTCTATTGCTACATCATGATTATCACAGACTTATGGGTAAAAAGACGTTTTCAGCTCTAGTTCTGTAGGTCAGAAGTCCAGTTAGGGTAAACTGGGTCCTCTTCTGCCCAGGGTCCCATATGCTAAAATCAGGGTGCTGTCTGGACAATGTTTCTGAGTTTCTGGAGGCTCTGGGGAAGAATCTACTTTCATGTTCATTCTAGTGTTGGCAGAATACAGTTTCTTGCGGTTGCAGCCACCTGCTTCTGTTGCCACATGGCCCGCCTTCTTGCTTCAAGGCCAGCGGTGAAAACCTCTCTTGCATTGGAATCCCTCTCACATGCCTCTTTCGCCAGGAGGAGTCCAATCACTTTGAGGGGCTCCCCTGATTAGGTCAGGTCCACCCAGATTCATCTCCTTTTCTGAAAGTAGACTGTGACATAGAACATAACCTAATCGTGGGAGGGACTACCTCATTGTATTTACTCAAGGGGAGGGGCTTATACAGGGTTTGTACACCAGGGGGTAAGAATCTTGGGGGACATCTTAGAATT
The DNA here is from genome assembly GCF_003009895.1 of Hyaena hyaena. Classification (NCBI taxonomy): domain Eukaryota; kingdom Metazoa; phylum Chordata; class Mammalia; order Carnivora; family Hyaenidae; genus Hyaena; species Hyaena hyaena. The sequence continues at coordinate 534,412 of NW_024081785.1, read as the reverse complement.
TGGTCTACCATGTCTATCACATGTCATTCTCAGGGTTGGCAAATTAGATGCTCCATGTGGCAGGAACTTGGTAATACCATTCCAAGCCCGAATGTACTTATTACACAGACAGCCAGATCCTTGCTTCTGCCCCAGTGAACACATCTGAGAAGTGGCACAAGTTTTTCTGAATCCTGTATTAGAATAAAGTTTTTTTTTCTCTTTTGCTATTTCAATTCCTTAAGGGCTATATTTTAGAGGGACATTGATATTATTTTATTGATTTTTCATTTTTAATAAAAAACTAACAAACCAAGTAGAAATTTTCAGGAGGGCTCTGTATTTGATTTTATTTTTTTAAATGTTTTTATTTATTTCTAGGAGAGAGAGAGAGCGAGACAGCGTGAGCAGGGGAGGGTCAGAGAGAGAGGGAGTCACAGACTGAAACAGGCTCCAGGCTCTGAGCTGGCAGTCAGCACAGAGCCCGACGCGGGGCTCGAACCCACGAACTGCGAGATCATGACCTAAGCAAAGTCGGACACCTAACCAACTAAGCCACCCAGGCGCCCCGAGGGCTCTGTATTTTAAATGCTGCACTTCACTCGACAAACTCCCTCAAAAGATCAGCAAATCTTTTTCATTAACCAGTAAACCTATAAATCTGGGTTTATTTACATTATATAGTGTTTTGAAGTATATGTCGTTCTGGATGCATAATAAATAATAAAAACAATAAGAAAATATCATGATTCCTTATTCATTTACAAGCAATTCTTTTTTCTGAGGAACAGATGCCACCTAATATTGATGCTATTCCTAAAAAATACTTAACAAATTGAGAGCTAAGCTCTCTTTTAAGTTTAAACCTGACTAAAAAGAACAATTTAAACAAGAAGGACCTAGAAGTCAAAAGAAAGTAGTAATTTTGTGACGAGTGTGAGGGCCATGATACTTCTGTGGAGGCTCTTATATCTGCATTCTTTGTTTTCGGAGCTCCAAGGCATGGCTATGCAGCTGTCGGAAGCAAATCTCCATCTAGTGTTGGCTGTCTTGCTGTTTCCTATTAGAAAGAGTCTGAGCCAAAATAATCTAAAGAGGTCTTTTCTTGTTCACTAACTTTGAAATGGTTTTCCTATGTCCTTTTTCTTGAGGAGTATGACTTCACACTTCAGGCGCACTTAACTGAAAGGCAGAGTTCCAAATGGGTAGGCTCCCATGGGTAGGCTGTTTTGTCTCACCAGGTTGCCATGTCCTGGGATCTCCAAACCCCAGCAGTGGACTTGGTGGCTGCAACCAGACTCTGCCTTGTTATTATTAGCCTTTCCCTGAGGTCCCACAGTTCTGATCGTTATTGCTTAGCAATTTTCAATTAAATTTTATGCCCTTATTTATCACTTGGAATCTACCTTCACTTTATCCACTTCAGCAGCCTAAACTTCAGAGCCTTGTTCTTTAGTTAAGGAGCTCTTAGATTGAAGCTCCCTCATGAAATGAAATTTGGCTATACTTTATACATTCCTACGAAGTCCCAACTGGGAATGTAGAGGGGGTCCAAACATGAAATAATTTTATTTTTTCCTCAATTACTATTTCAAACCTGATTGGCTAGATTTCTTTTACTAGACAATTTAGCCCAGTCAAATTCATTTTAAAATTGTGTCTCATATCTAATTTAGGCCTCAGCTTCTCTCCCTCGGAACTTGTAAGGATTCAGTCTAATAGACTTGGTAAGGGATAGAGTTTTGGTCTACTCTTTCCTTCCCCCCTTCTACTCCCTGGTTCCCTCTGGTATGTTGAGGAGTGGGAGCTAAAGAAGAGTTCAATCTTCTTACTTACCTGGAAGTGTTACAGATTTCTCTTGACTGCTGAGGCTTCTCTATTAACATTGACTGGCCATCATTCCTCTTTGCATAATGGGCATCTGAGTGTTGTCCTCATGTGAAATTCACCTGTGAATGATTTGGAAGGCCCACCAGAGCCTCCTCACTGCACTGACTGTGAGGCAAGCTAGATGCAAGTCAGCTGGCTCTGACTTCAAGTCTTTGGGGACCCTTCCAAATCATCCTGCTGGGGGACTTCCACCTCTTCTGGACTATTGACTTGACTCCTGGGAAACTCCAGCATCTTTGTCATAACAAAAAGCTTGCTCTCTGATAGGTCCAGAGGGTGTGGCAGCAACTCAGGTGCATAACCAGTTCATCCATCCTAGGAAAAGAGATGAGTTGGTTTGGGGGGTGGTGATGAAAACTACTCCTTTCATAGGCTGGCAATTTCTTTTTCTAACAACCCCCCTCCAACCGTTTCTTCTACTCTCTAGGTTGGGGATGGGAGTGGCTAGGGTGTGTGAGAGAGATTTGGGAGTATCATAGCTGGTTTGGTTCATTTCATCTTGAGTCCTAGAGAGGACCGTTGGCTCTCAGTTGCTTATAGGATTTTTCTGTTTGTTTTTCTTTTTACAAAGGTGGGATACTCATGACCTGTTTAACTCCAGTTTTGAATGCAATCTTTATCATTGCCAGATAAAATATAGATGTGCAGTTAAATTTGAGTTTTGATAAAGGGAAATATTGCACAAGGCATACTTCCCCTAAAGAATTTATGCCTTGTTTATCGGAAGCTGAAAATTAACAGGGCATCCTGTATTTTTATTTGCTATATCTGGCAACCTTGCATGCAAGTTGGCAGTTACAGTGCAGCGGGGAAATCTCTTTGTAACCGATAAACTCCTATATGCGAGGCCTGAGGCTGAGCATTCATAGTTTTTGTATTATTTTGCCAGGCTTATGTTCCTACTTCCATTTATATAAGGAAAATTTTAGGGCTTTAGACAAGTTTAGAGAATGTTAGTAAAATATTCAAGATCACTCACAAACAAGTAGGCAGGTCCAGAAGAAGCTTTTGGGTCCTGTACACTTTATCACACTTGACTATTATCCTTGCTTTCCTACCCTCAGGAGCAGGGATCCCCCTCATTGCCTACTGTATTGGATTCACAGACACTTCTCACTCCCACTGGTCACACCCTCCCACTTGGTTCTATTTGTTCACACCATTGATGCAAGTCTGTGATGTATTCTAACTTTCTCCTGGAGATTAACCCTGATTACGTGCGAGTGGATAATATTTATTGTTTAGTAACTAAAATTCCTTTCTCATTTTTCATCCTAGTGAATTGATTGGCAGAGATTTAAGGAAAACTGGAAATCCTCCTCTGATTCTTATTCCCTTGAGTGTAAAGCAAGCCCTACTCATGTGACTCCCTAGGCTTCCTCTCCTCTGAGTCTGACCCACCATATTCTCCAGAGAAAGAGAGTTTAAAAGGAAAAGAACTTACAGAAAGCTGGAAGAGATGCTTGTCTACCATATCTAAAAGTGCCTCCAGGGGCGCCTGGGTGGCTTAGTCGGTTAAGCGTCCGACTTTCGCTTAGGTCATGATCTCGCGGTTCGTGGGTTCGAGCCCCGCGTTGGACTCTGTGCTGACTGCCAGCCCGGAGCCTGTTTCAGAATCTGTGACTCCCTCTCTCTCTGACCTTCCTCTGCTCACGCTGTCTCTCTCTCTCCTAGAAATAAATAAAACATTAAAAAAATAAATAAAAAAAAGTGCTTCCAGATTCTTCACAGATTTTTTCTTGCCAAATATCCCTGCCTCTGTAATGTTTTCATCTGTCAAAGACAAACAAAGCCAGACATATAGTTAAGGTGGTATGGACAGATTTAAATCAGTAATACACTGTTACACTGGGAAAAGAGTCCATCCAGTGGAATCAGAATTCAATTTGGGTTTGCACAAAGATGACTGGTCATTTTAAAATGAGAATGTAGAAGCAGGGAGTGTGTTGAGTAGGGGTTCAATAGATTCAGGAAAGTGAAAAATTACCAAAAAAATGAGAATTATGGGTTGATCTATGGGAAATCCATGTGGATTTGCTAACTGGCACTTGATGAAGTGAGCTTCTACCCTCCCACAAAATCTTAGACACAGGGGCCAAACATCTTTAGATGTTGGTTGGAACAAACAGCAAATTAGTTTGGAAACCTTGAATTTTCTTAGGTAGACACTTTAAGGGGGCTAGGTCATCGTAAGGAAGTGGACTTGAGCTCTTATAAACTATGTTAGTGTTTGTTGAAATTTTTACAGGTCAAGGTCGAGGCCTAGCTGAGGAGAGGACTCAGAGAGCCCTGGCTAGAGTTCAGTCAAGGAAGAATCTTTTCACATTAAAGAGAAGGAGGGATGACTCAGTCTTATGGTCTATACCTTCTCTCTGGAACTAGTGACTCACTGGGTTAAATCCCTAAATTCTTACCTATTTGTCATTTCTGTAGTAGTTCTTTTTTCTTTCCTTTCCTTACTTCTCATTCTTAGTGCTTCCCAGGTATACTTCTTGAGAAGGAATGCATGAGTGAATGGTACATGGATCTTAGAGTATGAATGACGGAAAAACAATAAAAGTACAGTTTAACACTTCAGCAGGCAAATATAAACAGAATTATTGAAGGGGAAATTAAAACAATGTAATAAGAAAACACATGAGAAAAATGTAAGAAAAAGAGCAAATGAATGAAGGAGATTTATAGCAAAATTTAGTAAAGTCAGATCTACTAAAGATTTACGTCTATTACCTATTTTAAACCAGTATCCAATATAATTGGATGTGTACTATGTAGTGATTTATTGGTATTTGCACCATTTTCTCTTAAGTAGTCTGAAAACACTTTAGTGGAAAGACATGTTGTCTTCTGATGAGTATGTGATGGGTCAGTGCTTCTAGGTGTAATGTAAAGGCTGACTATTGATTAACAGATTATTTACGAGATCATTTTTAAAGAAGGCATGAAAATATATTGTAACATGGCGGATAATACATTATAACATGCTGGACCTTATTGGAATGGTGTTTAGTTCTAACCTATCAGGAAGACATGTGACATGTCTTGAATCATTGGCCATCTTTATGAGGCAATTTAGGGTAACAATGAAAAGTCCTTATTTTTCAATTTTACTAGAAAGTCATGCCAGCTCTGATATTGGACAAGTCAGTCTTCTAAACCCTAGTTTCATCAAGAAAATTCAAAAACGATATTTCTCTCTAAGTAGTGAAAATTAAATAAGATAATGCATATAAAGCATTTAATACTTGGCTTCCACAATGCAATAGCTCAATGGTAGTATATCATCATCAGCAGCAGCAGTAGCATTGTGATCATGACTAATGGCACATTTGAGTCAGGGTAGTTTGGGTATGTCCTTAATAAGACAGTATCATTATTTATGTCATTATTCAAGAGAACCCTAGCATGGTATGAGAACTATCTTAAATTCTGTTTCTATACTCATTCACAATATAAGTCACAAAAAATGAGATTTGTAGCCAAACAAGAGGTTGATGAGTGAGTGTATCTGAATTTTCATTCTGGCTTTGCTGCCTACTGTTCTGTGAATTGGGAAAGACATTTCATCTTCCTTATCTAAAAATTTTTATTTATAAAATTTGGAGGAAATAATTGGGAAGAAATAATTGCAGAAATCTACTCCATTCTAAAAGTTTTAGCTTAGCTATAGTTATCTATATTCAAAATCAATTGCTAGAGTAAACATTTTTCAGAGTTAATAGTCAACACATAGATCACAGATTTCGTGTTGATAACTTTAGCTGTTTCCAGTTCATATCTGAAGTCTTTAAAAATCTGTTAGGATGGAGAAAAAAAGTCTAAGATGAGGATTTTATGACTCTAAATTTTTAAGGGCAAATAATTTTTATTATAAAACTTTTGTCTATTTATTGTATAACACTCAGAAAACAGAGAAATCTATCAAGAATAGTGAAAATCACCAATTATCCACTCTCCCTCTACAAGCTCCCTCCCACCTTTTTCCAGTGTAACCATTCTTGACACACAAACTATGAATTTCCTAGGAATTGAAGATGCATATAAAAATATAGAAAATAAGACTACGCAGTATTTGCTTTCTCATTTAAGACTTTACCCTGGACATCATACAGCATGAACATCTAGTCATTTTTAACAGCTGCATAGTATTCTTTTGTAAAATAGATCAGTTTATTTATCAAATCTGAAACCATAAACATTTAATATAGTTTTCAATACCTCATTGAAATATCCTCATTGAAATATTGAAAGGCAGTGCTTTGGCTATTTATTGCTTATTAATGTAAGAATTTCTGTTCGATAAGCTTGTAGAGATTACATTTCAAGTTAGAAAAATACATGAATTTCAATCTTTTGTATATATTGTCAGATTGCCACCTAAAAATCTTGTATATACATCTATCTATGTATTAAAGTATTTCTGCAATCTCAGCATTGACTATTATCTTTGTTTTACGTCTTGACCAAGATGGTAGGTAAATGAAAAAAAAACAAAAACAACTCACAATGGTCTTTGCTTTTTAAAAAATATTTACTTATTTACTTACTTACTTACTTACTTACTTACTAGTGTAGTTGGATATATCTTAGTGTGTTTATTAGCAATGAGGGGTTATTTGTCCCTTTCTTAAAAATTTTATAAGAGCTTGTCTTTTCAGAAGTGTTTTAACTACCAATCTGTTGTAAATTGTACATAATCTTTCTTGGTTTTCTTTTAATTTTAGTTCAAGAAATGTAGTTGGGTGAAGTTTAATAATTTTATGTATCAAATCTAGCAGCAGCTTCTTGTATGGCTTATGACTTTGATATCCTGTTTAGAATGTTCTTGCCAGTCAAAGATCATAAAATTATTCATCAAAATTTCAGTAGGTACTTTATTACATTTAAATCTTTAATCCATTTGGAATTTATTGTGCTTTCTAAAAAATGCTTGCAGCTATTTTTAATAATTTTTACTTAGACTACTTGAGTTCTATAGTTACAGGGGAGGAGATGTGAATCAATTAAAAGGCAATAATGAGACACAGTGACTGGTATTTCAGATGCACACCTGCCAGCCAGCATTAGTCCCTGCTGCCTTCTGGCTGGCTGCCTCAGTCACCCATAACACATCACAAGGGGGAGCCTTTGTGCTTTAGTAAATATATCTTAGGCCTCCCAGGCCACTCCTTTCATTTGTAGCTTTTTGTGCAACATCGATTTGATTTTTTTTCTTGATGATATGAAAAAGCACAATTTGAAGAGTTCAGGAAAAACAGACACCCCCAAACCTAAAAAATTGAGCTATACAAGGCAAGAATCCTAAATATTACTAAACCTGTTTTGAAAATATTTTCCTCCATGCATAGGAAAGATGTTTAAATTTTCTTTAATTATTATCTGGTCTCCCAAACAATCATTGGCATATGTTTCCTTAACAGGAATTCAGAACCATGTTTAAAGTTGAGGGCTTGAATGAAAAGTAAAATGAGGTGCCATATGTTATGGGTTTTATTTTTTTCAGTTGTTAAAGATAACATGATGAATACTAGCAAAGATTCCTTCCTACCCCCTATTTATCAATTAGTCATATTGTTCAATTAATTTTGTATTCAATAATGTTTGAATTTACCCTCTTTTCTTAATGCCATCCCTTGAAAAACTCTGTTTTCTACACATTCTGGGATCTAAGGTAAATAGAGAAGGTGACCCTATTTGTGGCTAGTCATCAGTAAATTCATATATTTCTAATTCCTTTCTTCAGTAAAACTGAGAATTCTGTAGAATTGTATCTTGACTGGAAGCCACTTGTACTATTCTGCTGTTTGCACTTAACCCTACAGAACTAGAAATGGGTGCTGTCAAACAGTCTCTGCCTGGATGTGAAGCATACACTTTTATGAATGTTTGGATGACAGACAGATGTAAATGTGAAGTTTTCTTAAAAGAGGGTAAAAAGGCTCCCAACTACTCTTAGAGCACATATCCAAGGCTAAACATATGGCCTTGTCATTACAATTTCCCACATTCCCTTTCTAGTGGTTTTAACCTTCTACTTTATTTATTACCCGAAGGCCTTATCTCTCTAGCCTGCTGCTACAGACTGCTAGGCCAGGATGTAGTGAAAGCTCAAAGTAATGAAACAGGATGATCATAAAATAGAAGGGAAATGGCCACAGCCTCTGTCTGTGTTACAGCTGCCCAGGTTCTATAACCTGAGCCAAACCATGCTAAAGAGACATAATGTCACACAGTGCTAATCATGCCTCCATTCCTGTTACATTTTGGTATCACCAGAAGACCTTAGACTTCATAAATGTCAAGCCTTTTCACAAACTTCCAGGAAAAGTGTCAGCCAAAGGAAGAAGGGAAGGGAGACAGCTAGAGGACATTAAATGCTAAGATGCCATTTAAAGGGCTAATAGAAGCTCAAGTGAAGGAATGTCATGCAATGAAGGTGTTTGGTAGTATCAAGGTGGAGGATAGTCAAAAGGAAAAGCAATGCCTACTCTGTGGTGATCCGGTCTCATATGGTTCTTTTTTTCCCTGTGCAGCCTGTAGCAAAGTTATCAACCCAGAGACTCCTGCTTCTTGATGAATGGCTCACAGGTGGTTGACCGTAGCAGGTTGGATAAGAGTTGAATTCGTACCTTCTAAAAGCTGGTCCAAAGCTTTGGCCAAACCCTGTAGGTTGTACCTAGTGCCAGGGCAACTCAGGAAGGTGTGTCCATTCCTTCTTTCCTCAAGTAGAGTGGAAAGGAGAGTACAGAAGAGGGATTTGACTCAAAAGTCTTGATGCCATGTACAATCATCTCTAGAATGTCACATCTTTATAATGCAGCTTTAAGATTTCTACAATAATAGTAAGATATTTTTGCATCTCCAGTTGAAAAAGAATTTTTAAATGATAATAGGTGGTGTTTATAAAGGATAAATAACTGAGAACCAAATACATGATTGGTGTCGTCAATTGACGGTAGTATTTTGGAGGAGAATTTGCCAACATCTGTCATAATTGAAATGTATTAAACTCTTTGATCTAACATTCCACATCTAGGAATTTATTGCATAGAAGCACTAATATAAGTGAATAATGTGATATGTACAGGATTTCACAGCGTTATTTATAATCATAAATGAAATAATTCAAATGCATATTAAAACAATAATCACTACAATTAAAAATTAGGATTGCTAAGTAGTCATTACAAAGAATAAAGTAGAACTACATAGATTTCAATTTCTGGGATCTGCCATTTAAGCTGTGTGAACTTGAAGAGATTATATCCTTTTGCTTCAATTTTCTCATCTGCATAATGGGTATAACAATATCTACATCATAGTGTTTCATGAGAAGCAAATTGATAATACATTGTAAAATTTTTATTTTTTACTATAATTTTTTAAATATAATTTATTTTCAAATTGGTTTCCGTACATCACCAAGTCCTCATCCCAAAAAGTGCCCTCCTCAGTGCCCATTACCACTATCCCCTCTCTCTCACCCCCATCAACCCTCAGTTTGTTTTCAGTATTTAAGAGTCTCTTATGGTTTGCCTTTCTCCCTCTCTGTGACTATTTTCCCCTTACCCTCCCCCATGGTCTTTTGCTAAGTGTGTCAAGATCCACATATGAGTGAAAACATATGGTACCTGTCTTTGTCTACCTGACTTATTTCACTTAGCGTAATACCCTCCAGTTCCATCCATGTTGCTACAAATGGCCAGATTTCATTCTTTTTCATTGCCATGTAGTATTCCATTGTATAGATAAACCACATCTTCTTGATCCATTCATCTCTTGATGGACACTTAGGCTCTTTCCATGCTTTGGCTATTGTTGAAAGTGCTGCTATGAACATTGGGCTACATGGGCCCCTATGCATCAGCACTCCTATATCCCTTGGGTAAACTGCTAGCAGTGCTATTGCTGGGTCACAGGGGAGTTCTATTGTTAGTTTCCTGAGGAACCTCCACACTGTTTTCCAGAGGGGCTGCACCAGTTTACATTCCCACCAACAGTGTAGGAGGGTGCCCGTTTCTCCACATACTCGCCAGCATCTCTGGTCTCCTGTTTTGTTCATTTTAGCCACCCTGACTGGCATGAGGTGTTATCTCAGTGTGGTTTTGATTTGTATTTCCCTGATGATGAGTGAGTTTGAGCATCATTTCATGTGTCTGTTGGCCATCTAGATGTCTTCTTTGGAAAAGCGTCTATTCATGTATTCTGCCCATTTCTTCACTGGGTTATTAGTTTTTCAGGTGTGGAGTTTTGTGAGTTTCTTAAAGATTTTGGATACTAGCCCTTTATCTGATGTGTCATTTGCAACTATCTTCTCCCATTCTGTCAGTTGCCTTTTAGGTTTGTTGATTGTTTCCTTGGCAGTACAGAAGCTTTTTTACTTGATGTTCATTTTTGCTTTTAATTCCTTTGCTTTTGGAAATGTGTTGAGCTGTGGCTCACATTCAGGCCCTTTATCCATTTTGAGCTTATTTTTGTATATGGTGTAAGGAAGTGGTCTAGGTGCATTCTTCTGTTCAGTTCTCCCAGCACCGTTTGTTAAAGAGGCTGTCTTTTTCCTTTGGATACTCTTTCCTGCTTTGTCAAAGATTAGTTGGCCATACATTTATGGGTCCACTCTGGGTTTTCTATTCTATTCCATTGGTCTATGTGTCTGTTTTTGTGCCAATACCATACGGTCTTGATGATGACAGCTTTGTAGTAGAGGCTAAAGTCTGGGATTCTGATGCCTCCCATTTTGGTTTTCTTCTTCAATATTACTTTGGCTATTCGGGGTCTTTTGTGGTTCCATACAAATTTTAGGATAGTTTGTTCTAGCTTTGAGAAGAACACTGGTGCAATTTTAACTGGGATTGCATTGAATGTGTAGGTTGCTTTGAATAGTAATGACATTTTAACAATCCATGAGTATGGAATATTTTTCCATTTCTTTGTGTCTTCTTCAATTTCCTTCATAAGTTTTCTATAGTTTTTATCATACAGATCTTTGACATCTTCGGTTAGGTTTATTCCTAGGTATTTTATGGTTTTTTGTGCAATTGTGAATGGGATCAGTTTCTTGATTTCTCTTTCTGTTGCTTCATTGTTAGTGTATAAAAATGCAACCAATTTCTGTATGTTGATTTTACATCCTGCAACTTTGCTAAATTCATAGATCAGTTCTAGTAGACATCTGGTGGAGTCTGCCGGGTTTTCTATGTAGAGTATCATGTTTTCTGTGAAAAGTGTAAGTTTGATTTCTTCTTTGCCAGTTCTGATACCTTTTATTTCCTTTTGTTGTCTTATTGCTGATGCTAGGACTTCCAGCACTATGTTAAACAACAGTCGTGAAAGTGAACATCCATGTCATGTTCCTGATCACAGGGGGAAAGCTCTAAGTTTTTTCCCATTGAAGATAATATTAGCAGTGGGCTTCTCATAGATGGCTTTTATGATGTTTAAGTATGTCCTTCTATCCCAACTTTCTTGAGGGTTTTTATTAAGAAAGGTTGCTATTTTTGTCAAATGCCTTTTCTGCATCTATTGACAGGATCATATGGCTCTTTTCTTTTGTTAATGTGATGTATTATATTGATTGATATGTGAATATTGAAACAGCCCTGCAGCCCAGGAATTAATATAATATAATATAATATAATATAATATATACATCATAGTGTTTCATGAGAAGCAAATTAATAATACATTGTAAAAATTTTATTTCATAGTTTGGCACATAGTAGACAATAAATGTTACATCTTTCAAATTTTTTCTTTTCTGTTTTTTTTTCATTGGAAAATGTACAAGATGAAGTAAACAAAAGGAAGTTGCAAGTGAGTATAGATAATTTATGCCATGAAGATAAAACAGTGAAGAAAAATTCATTATTTTGATGATTTTTGTTATCTCTGGGTTATGGGTTATGATGGGATTTTACATTTTACCTTCTATATTTCCAAAATGTTTGGATTTTTTAAATGTTTATTTATTTTTGAGAGACAGAGAGAGAGAGATAGAGCATGAATGGGGGAGGAGCAGAGAGAGAGGGGAACACAGAATCTGAAACTGGCTCCAGGTTCTGTACTGTCAGCACAGAGCCTGATGCAGGGCCTGAGCTCACCAACCATGAGATCATGACCTGAGCTGAAGTCAGACACTTTAACTGACTGAGCCACCCAGGCATCCCTCAAAATGTTTGAATTTTAGTATGTACTATCAATTTTTACAAGAAGCTTTGTGGCATACAGTGAATAATCACTACTACCCCCTCATTTTCTTGGCTTCTAAAAGGATTTACTATGATGTTTCATACAGTCAGAGGAGTTGGTAGTGTTTAGGGTTGAAGCATAATGAAAATTGAGCAAGGTCTCTCAAACCATTTGTGGTGAAGGGCCATTTTTTTCATAGTAGACTATTTTATAGAGCAGTTGTAGATTCACAGCAATATTTAATGTAAAGTAGAGAGATTTCTTATACACTTACTGCCCTCATATATGCATACCCTTCCCCACCATCAACATCCTGCCGCTAAGTGGTACGTTTATTACAATTGATGTTGACCCATCATTCATTGTTTATATTAGGGCACAGATTCTATGGGTTTTCACAAATGTAAAATGACATGTGTGCACCATTATAGTATTATACACAACAGTTTGACTGCCCTGAAAATCCTCTGTGCTCTGCTAGTTCATCCCTCTCTCCCTCCTAACTTCTGGCAACCACTGATCCTTATACTGTCTCCAAGTTTTCCTTTACCAGAAGGTTATATAATTGGAATCACACAGTATATAGTCTTTTCAGATTGACTTCTTTCACTTAGTAATATGCACTTAAGGCTCTGTCATGTCTTTTCATGACTCAGTAGTTCATCATTTTTAGCACTGAATGATATTCCACTGTTTGGATATGCTACCATTTGTATATCAATTCACCTACTGAAGGACATGTTGGTTACTTTCAAGTTTTGGCAATTGTGAATAAAGCTGCCATTGCAGGATTTTGTGTAGGCATGTTCTTAGCTCACTTTTTTAAAACAAAATTTCCAATCTATTACAGACTTTAAAAACAGAATGAATTAGTAGCACAATGGGATAAAAAAACAAGTAAATACAAAATACAAACCCTAACTTTTTATTATCAGTTCAGTAGACTTGTAATTACTGTCAAGTTGGTATTTCCCTCCTTGTGTATTATCCTTTCTTGATTACAACAAAATTGTCCACATGTAGCTCAGATTACTCAGGATCTTTGCCTCAGACAGGAGCCTTAGGTCACTCTTATCTGTTGAGAACTACTGCCTTGTAATTTAAATTCTCTGAGAGCAAGACCCATAGTTTATTCGTTTTAATGGATAAATGACATACATATTTGGGCCTCCAGTCAGAACCAACCTATGAGTATGCATTGTAGCTGAATGAAGTCACAGTATGAGTAGGTGTGGTATGAGTATGATTCCCTCATGTTCTCCACACAATTATAGATGTACATTTGAAGTAATCATCACTGAAGTCATTTCTTTGCATTGAAATTATCAGACCTCTAGAAGGTCTTGATTCAAATGCAAATACACTCTTTCATAATGGCCCCTAAATTCAGATTACTTTATCAGATCAACCCTAAAGGAATGGACTGAGGTGAGTTAATGTGCATGATATCAAAGGTCTCAGAGGGCAGACAAACGAGACTCAAATTTGACATCCTACATAACTAAGGTTAGCAAAATTTGGAAGGAGGGGCATTAGAATGGCAAACGCAGGAGCCAATGGCTTATTGAAATTTTTGGTAAGGGACAGGCCAAATTCTAATATTTCAACCTCAGTTATGATGTGTAATCCAAAAGTGTTGGTTAGTGTCTAATTTCCTTTAGTGTGCATTAATTTTCTTATGATGAGGTAAGGGCCTTTATGCCAAAAAATAAATATAACAGAAGACCCTACCTTTTAAAGATAATCTAATTACTTTGTCCAAAGGCTAATTGTAAATGAAAACCAGTAAAAAAGGAAACCTTTACCAAAGACATTACAGACCTATTTCTTCTGATAGTTTAGGTATATATTTTTAGTTGTGATGATAATTCTTACTGAATTATATTTACCAAATTTGTATACATGGTCAGGAGGTTAAAATTAGCTGACAATCTACAAATTAACTGATAGTACTAAAGTACAAATTATCATTCAGTGGTTGCAGACATTTGTGAGTGTTTTTTTTTTTTTTTTACCCCCTTTGACAAATTCCTTGCGACTTGAAGGTTAAAGTAGGTTGGATATAGACAAGAAAATGTTAACAAAATTCAACTGAGTAAATTTAAAGATTAAATTGGCTATGTTCTGGGCAGCAAATAGAAAAAAACTCCAATAAGCTGTAGAAAAGGAAAGGTTTTAAAAGCAGAAAGGGGATGGGAAAAGGAAGTTTTGTTGGTTTTTTGTTTTTTTGTTTTTTTGGTTTTTTTTTAGCAAATAATGCATTATCTCAGATAAGGTCTCCTTAAAGGGGATATAAGAGGCCTATTGGGCAGTTTTCCTCCCTAATGGTAACCCTGTAATTTCAGATACATTGGCTAAAGTTTACATTCCTGGGAGAAGGTGAAGCTGCAATTAAGTTAGGTATTAAGTCTTGGTTTTCTGATGTGGGGCTTTGCACAAGTAACTCCATTTCGGACCTGATGACTCTTTAAACAGAAATTACTAGAAAAATTAAAATGAATAGAAGTTTAATGAAATATTCTGGGCTAAAGCAAGAATAAATGGGATAATATCCTAGCAAACACTTTGCAAGTCATAAAGCATTATGTAAATATTTATTGTAAGAAAGTATTAAAGAAAATTTATTATGTGATTATTCATTGTTTGCTTGACCCCAAGGCAGTCAGAAGCAATACTCTTCAACTAGTAAAAACAATACCTTTTTGATGTAGAGGCTATACAGTGAATAGGAATAGAAATGATACTGACTTCATTGCTGTGTAAATACTAACAGAATTGTTGTCATAGTGGTAAGCCAGCTAGTCTGTCAAACAAATTTAATGCACTTTATAGAACATTGCAAGAGTGCTGAACCAAATATTGTAAAGAAGTTAGTTATAATGGAAACAGACACTATGTTTCTGTCTTTTAATAGCTTACAGTTTAAGAAGAGAAAGGAATAACAAAGCTCATAAATACCGGAAGTACATAAACTAACAATGACATAGCAAACTCTAGCTATTCAAAATAATGCATTTAATTCTGTAAAAATAATTGCTTGATTCTCACTGCCATGTAGCTTCTTCCATCCTCAAACTGTCTGTCTGATTGTCCCTGTATTCAGTTCACAATCCTTCCATTATTGCTGGATTAATTTATCAACCTCTTTTCTTGTCCATACAAATTATTATGCCTACCCTAAGGGTGCTGTCATTCAATCTTAATGTTTTTCTTTTCAGTACCTATAGTGAGATGGTGCAGTGATTTCAGAAGGAAGTAGCTCAGTAGAGATGGGGGATAATAAAAGACATTGTTGGAAATTGGTAAGATATAGATTTTATGTATATGTGTGTGTGCTTTGTTCATTTTTTTTGTCTTTTAGTTGGTGTTATTGTGAGCCCAGTTTATTTTAAATTATAGCTTTAAACTAGCCCTTTCTTATAGAACATCACTGTCTCTTATTTACTATATGTACATAATCACAAAGTTAAATGGCAGATTGTTGAATACAGTTTTACATTTTAAATGCTGATATTCCCTAATTTTGATCAGTTTGCTTTCCTTGTGTGTGTGCATTTATAAATATGCTCGTAATTGTGTTGATTTGCTGATCTGGCTTCCCCTTTGCTTAATGTTAAAGACTGTGGCAAGTGAGGTTAAAATCTTGTTAAAATTACAGAATTTCCTTTTCCTCCAGTTTCTTTACTCCAAAATAGTCTGATTTTTTTTTTTTTTTTTTGGCTAACTCATTTATGGTCCCTAAATAATTGTTATGCTGAATTAGAAATTACTTTTTTTTTCATGTTAAAAGGGGAAAAATTCCCCAATAGTGTTATGGCTATGAAGAACTGGGTGTTTTTAACACCCAGTTTTTGAGGGGATGAGACAAAGTCTGTTCTTCACATTGAGAGCAGAGGGACTTGCCAATTGAAGTGGGTTTGATTGATCTTCCTAAGACAAAAAACACATTTTCTGACAAAGTGTTAATAAACTCTCTCCAGCAGTTGTAGGCTCTTTTCAAGATCTTACCGTTTGTTTTTGAAGTAATGAAATTTATAAAGAACTATTATAAGGTTCTAATTGAATTTCACAGAAACAGCCCTGGTGTGACCCAAAATGGAGGAAAAAAACTCAGCTCACAAAACCCCACACGGTGAATCAACCCTCTGCAGAATCATTGATTAAGAACATGAAGTGGAAAAGAGAGGCCCAACTCTCAAATAATTACCCTCGTTAATGAGTACTTTTAAGATATGGTGTGTTGATGTTGATAACTTCTGTGGGACACAGGGAAACGATGAAAAAGATTGGCAGCTATGAAAGAGAAGTGTTTATTAAAACACTTTTTAAATAGCTGTAGGATATAATAAAAATACATCTTTAAAGGAACTTATTAAAATAGAGCCTAGATGGAATGGATAATTTCACCACCTGCAGCTTTCAGAAAACTTTCTTGGCTTTTGTGAAAGCTTTTACACACTTCATGTAAATCTCAACATGCGTTGTCTAGATTATGTGCTCTTTCCATTTCGGTGGCTATGCTGAAAGAAGTTTATGACATGTATTCTAATAGGAAGCCTGCCATATTTCAGCAAACACTGATGCATTTAACACATTTTTCTCCTCCAGATAGCCAGTCATCACAAGTGGGCACATAAACACCTGATCCTGTAGATAATAAAATTATTTTACCTGCGATCTTGGTTTCGCGTTCCCCGCACACCCTTCACAGAGTTTTTAAGAATATCTGACTCGGTTGGGCCGCAGAACGGATCCCAGTCAATTCAGGCCTCCTTTTTATTCCCTTCAGAAATGCCTGGTGAAGCCACAGAAACCGTCCCTGCTACAGAGCAGGAGTTGCCACAGCCACAGGCTGAGACAGGATCTGGGACAGAATCCGACAGTGATGAATCAGTACCAGAGCTTGAGGAACAGGATTCCACACAGACAACCACCCAACAAGCCCAGCTGGCAGCAGCAGCTGAAATTGACGAAGAACCAGTCAGTAAAGCAAAACAGAGTCGGAGTGAAAAGAAGGCACGGAAGGCTATGTCCAAACTAGGTTCGACAGGTTACAGGGGTTACAAGAGTCACTATCCGGAAATCTAAGAATATCCTCTTTGTCATCACAAAACCAGATGTCTACAAGAGCCCAGCTTCAGATACCTACATAGTTTTTGGGGAAGCCAAGATTGAAGATTTATCTCAGCAGTCCCAACTAGCAGCTGCTGAGAAATTCAAAGTTCAAGGTGAAGCTGTCTCAAATATTCAAGAAAACACACAGACTCCAACTGTACAAGAAGAGAGTGAAGAAGAAGAGGTTTATGAAACAGGTGTAGAAGTTAAGGACATAGAACTGGTCATGTCACAAGCAAATGTGTCAAGAGCAAAGGCAGTCCGAGCCCTGAAGAACAACAGTAATGATATTGTAAATGCTATTATGGAATTAACAATGTAACCGTCTGAAAACGAGGACCCTTTTTTGGTGTTTCAAAAGAATAACTGCAGCTTGGTTTGAAATTTGTACTGTTTCTATCATTAATAAAGTTATGGCCTCTTGTTGGATGAACTCAAAAAAAAATTATTTTACCTGCAAATTTATTAGTTTATAGAAAGTTCTCCATCCATTGTCTCTTGGTCTTCACAATAATCCAATAGCGTATGGAAGGCAGGTAATGGGATTCTTAATTTTCATATGAGTAAATTGAAGTTAAGAGACGAAGAGACTTGAACTAGGTCACACAAACTTACACAAGGTCACACCATGTATCAGTGGGAGAATGGGGATACAAACTCAGTATTTTAGTTACAAGGTCAATAGTATATCTATCACTTATTAGGGGTGTGATGAGGGTCAATTAAAATGATGTGCACAGCCCTTAGGCTTGGTCTTATCATATGCTAAGTGCTTGGTGTAATGTTAATTGTTACTATAGCTCCTGTTGTTATTTGACACTGACTCTTTGCATATGAAAAACACTATTCAAAACTCTAGATTTTTAATTGATAAATTGTAATATAAATAATACCCTATGTAGGTAATGTAAGCCGTGCAAGTATTTTGGGGTCCTTGGTAAAGAAATATGATAACTAGCCCTCTTTCTACTTAAACCTCTGTGATATTTCAGTGTCTTTGTTAGCTCAAAAATGGGGTACTTGAACAGAGGATATTCTATATATCTGTGCCAATGCCACCTCAAAATCCTCAAACATTTGACTCTTCTCAGGCTATTCTCTTTGGATCTGCCATGGGTCAGGAGTTAATGTGGGTTTGAGTGTTTGGGGGAGATGCACAACTTGACCCTTTCAGGATTATGAGATGAAGCAGCCAGTGACTTGTAGTGGGTTGTCTCCCAGATGGTATCTGGTGCTATTTGCTGTAATATGATTGTTCAGAGTTGTGAGTCCTGGAAAAGAGGCCGATTTTTTCTGAGTGGAGTGGGTCTCTGGACTTGCAGCTATGGTGTGAATTGAGCAACCATTTAGCAGTAAATGGTAAGGATTATAGTGCTTAGCTGGTACTTGCCTTGGAAATTGACCAGGGCTGAGCTGTAGAAGTATTCAACATGTGTATGCTCTGTTCTTAAAACAACAAGAGGCAGCCTTCACTACTTAACTGGCATAGGTGATTGCTATAAGTAATACTGACTGCTAAAATTAATTTACTATGGTTTATTATAAAAGATACTGATTACTAAAATTAATTTACTATGGTTTATATCAGGTGGAGATATTATGACCAAATAATTTTCTATTTTTATATTATGTTATACTAGGCAGTGAATCTACTATTTTTGATTATCAGACTTAATAATGAATGAATCAAGTGACCAGATTTGCTAATTTTTTTTCTAGTATGTGACTTTAATTTGAACATCAGAATTCTGATGACAGGGCCTATGGGACAGAGACATAAACTGCTACCAGGGATCTAGAATCCTTAAAGGGAAGATCAGGAGACAAGAACCTTTTCTCTACTCCTTTGGAAGGTACAAGGAGAGTGACTCAGACCTCTGCCCTTATCCATAGAAACAAAGAGAACAAAAGAAGGCAGGGATTCAGGTTTTTCTTCCTTTGATTTTACACAGTTATATTGGCTCCACTGCATGACTTCAAAATGAAACCCAAGCTTTCTCCAGGGAGCAGAGACAGGGCAAAAAAAAAAAAAAAATTGTTTGGGAGCTTCAGGCTTATCAACTCAAGATGATAGAATAAAGAATAAAAAGTGCTTGGAATTATAATTTACTGAAACAGGCATTAACTGACTGGCTAAGACAACTGTTTTAAGGTCACTTTATGCTCTAAGTCTTGGCATACATTTGCTTGTTTTAAAATACTGGAAATATATATTTTGGAAAATATTAAATGAATAGATCTAGTCACATGGAGAATTTAATGTGTTAGCCGAGGAGCTTGCACTGGTAAACAAAATTAGTATTTCTCCTTTAAACAAAATTAGTATTGTTTCCCAGTTAGAGGAGAAGAAATCATTTTTAGCTCTTCTCATACTTTAAAACATAGTTTCTAACACTATTAATGGATTCAGGCTTCAGACATATTATATAATTCATGGGACCGGTGTAAACACTAGGGATTTCCATATCTAGTAGCTGTTGAAGTGGTTCAGTTATGACTCTGAAAAAGTCATCCTGGCTCAGAAGTGTTTTCATAAAGATTTGATCTCCATAAAACGCCTTTAATGAAAATCCTTCCCAAATCATCACATATCATCAACGAGTATTTATTTAGTGTCCATTTGCAAATAAATCTGCCCTGGATAGTTTTCAAACAGGTTGAGCAGCTGTAGTCCATACTGCCTGCTAGAAATTTACAGTAAATAAGAGCCTGGGGATAAAAGAAAAATAGCCCCAAATGATTTTTATGAAAAGACAAATGATACCTTAATTGGCAGCATTATGATTAAATCTGAAATGCTGTGGCCTTTTAATTTTAAATGGCATATGCAGAGTCAGGTGCCACAGACACATGGCTGAAGAGACAGTCTTGTATCCTCACATAAATGCTTGCGAGCCCCTTACCTGCCTGTCATTTAAGGACGTGTGGCAAGCAGAGCAGGAAAACCAAAAAGCGACCATCAAATCTGCACATCCTAGTGCCTTGCAGGGTGTTTTTTCCGGTAGATGTAGTGGGAATATTCATGATAAGCATTTCTAAATAAAGATCTTAGCCATAGTGATGATGAATTGATGAAAGCAGGCTCTGAATCTTCTGCTTTGTCCTCACAAATATGTGGGCCTCAGGTGTCAAAAAATCAGTTCTACTTATCACCTCCAGCATGGCTACTTAGATAGAAAAACGTGGTTTTGGTGAAGGGTAAGCATGGCACAGCCAAAGTTTCATAGTAAATGAAATGTATAGTTTCTGGAGTCCTCTTTAAGAAAAGGAATTTTACATATATTCTTTCTGCAAAATTTAGAAAAATATATGAATGTGTGAAAACATTGTAGGTCCTTTCCCAGGCTTTGGAAAGAACAGGAGATATAGTGTGAACAGTGAGAAGATACAGTGGAGAAGGGCACCGAAATTCAAGCTTTGTTATCTTAGACGTTAAGCTGCCTCCATTTCTGGCATACTTGAGGGGCTAAGGTATGAAGACAATTCCTCTACTCCTCAACAGCCTAGGGTCCCAGGTTAAGTTGTTGATGAACTCACTTATGTGTGGTCTGCAAGGTTATGACATGTCTGCATTATTGCCCAAGGTATCACCGTAGTATCAAAATTTAAATTTTTTAGATGTGCCCAATTAGTGCCCTTGTGTCCTCTGTAGTACAAAACAACAACAACAAAAAACCCCCAAAGTGTTAGATGAGAAAGAAAATACAAAAATAATATTTGTTTATTTAAGCTTGAAAACCTGGTAAAGAGAGGAAAAATACTCCTGAGTATTTGGGTGTGAGAACATTGGAAACAGTCATAATGGGGTGTTTGAAAGCTCTCAGAAAAAATGCAAGTATAAAAAGGAATTAAATAGAAGTCTAATGATTGGACTTTAATAATAATAATACTTTTTAGTAAAATATCATGAAATGCACTATAGTTTGTATTCAAGATTGCAATTCTGGATGAACTCTTGTGAAATAAAGATGAGTTGTACTGAATTCTAACTAGTGAGTTAAATTCTTATTTGGTCATCACAGGCTATGAGTCTTGGAGAACAGGTTAGCTTTTTATTTGCAATAATAATGATGAAATGGAAATAAAATAGTTCAGCAAAAACCATTGGTACCCATCCATTGTTCTATGTGAATTACATATAAACCATGATCAGCTATCTATTATTTGCTGGGATAAAAGTAAATTACATCCGGGGTGCCTGGGTGGCTTAGTCGGTTAAGCGTCCGACTTTCGCTTAGGTCATGATCTCGCGGTTTGTGGGTTCGAGCCCCGCGTCGTGCTCTGTGCTGACTGCCAGCTCAGCCCCTGCCCCCTGTTTCAGAGTCTGTGTCTCCCTCTCTCTCTGACCCTCCCCTGCTCATGCTGACTCTCTCTCTCTCCTAGAAATAAATAAAAATTTTAAAAAATATTTCTAAAAAAAGTAAATTATGTCTTTGTTAAAATTCTCAGTTTCTTGCTATATTTATAGAATTGGAATAGGTACAATTTAGTTCTGGCCTAGTTTAGAACTGAAAGGTTAAAGGTAGGTTTCACTTGTTTGTAAGTTTCCTTACCAAAAACAGTGGTTATAATAATATCATAGTAATTATAATGGTAGAGATTTCTGGGATGAATAGGTTAGACTTGTGAAGTGAGCACAATCTTTGGTGCCCTGTACAGATCCCCTTTACTAGGCTGGTGCACCCATTCCTATATTCTATGGATATTAACTTCTTAGAGCTCACAGCTGCATTATTTTTTTTGACTCTTGGCTGATAGGAATGCTATCAGAGCCTTGCCTCTGGTTGATACAAGCTGTGACATTCAATTCAGGTTCCCAAGCTTTCTGTGGAAACAGTCTGAAGCTACATCGTTGTTCAACTTCTTCCCTGCCCTGCCTGTTTTCTTTAGTTTCTCAAAAGCAATACCTTGGTAGGTCACTTGCCCAAGAAAATCTATTTCAGGCTGTGCTTCTAGGGAAATTGACCTGAGACAAACTCAGCAAAGATAGACTACATCAAGTGCTTTATATTTCCACTCAAGATTTTGATGAATGACAGTGAAAAAGGTAAGAGAGAGGATAAAAGTAAGGGGTATAAGTCTATAATTTCAGTATTTACAATGGCTGATTAGCAAGCTGCAAAGTGAACTTTTAAATTAAGTATGGAATAATTTTCCATAGTTCTTGGCATCAAACCAGCACAGTGCCCTTCTCCTAAGAAGTCAATTTTGCTAGTCATTATGAAACCAAGCTGTACATTCTGGCATGGTTTGACATTTGCCCCCTGGTCAGGGTCAGGCATTCTGTGGTACCAGACAGCCAATTTCAAGCATTGCTGGAGTCACAAAATGAGCCATTCGTATGACAACAGAAGTCTTTGAAAAGGCAGGTGATGCAGGATGCTTGGGCTTCTCTTGGCAATTCTGCAGCAGGGCCAAAGCCAGATGCCAAGCTGTTTATCCGTCTGCTGTTGACTCCTTTCTGAATTAGCTGAACAGGACACAACACCTGTTGATTTAGGAACAGTTTTAAATGAGTAAATGATCTTTTATGAAGGCCAGACATAAAGTCATGATACCAATATCACCAATATTAATATTACATTTTTGGTATTCAAAGGCTCTTTCTCGGTATTGCAGAACAGCATGCAAGAGGCTTGGCAGCTGTGATTCATACCCTAAAAGGCCATTTTGGAGGCAAGCTTTGAAAGAACTTGCCGTGAGGTAGCAGATGTTTTCAAAAGATAGTGAAATTAACTTTTTCCCCCCATTTCCTATCTGAAAGTGAAATGACTCCATGAAGTGAGCTATGTATCTGGAAGGCCAAGTGAGTTGCAGGAGATGAGACTAGATAGAAATCAGGCAGGGTGATGAAGGATTCCATTAAGTATTTTGGAGCTTATGCTAAACTGAGACCAAAGCCGTTCAAGGGTTTAAGCATTGAAGCTATGATTATACTTGCATTTTAGTGAGTGAGCTTTCAGATAAACATTATCTCACTGGAACCTTAAAATAACTCTAACATAGGAAGGCTTGACATTATTCATTCCATTTCACATGAGGAAACTGAGGCTTAGTGACATTCAATCACTTGCCTAAAGTCATACAACTCCTTGGTGCAGTGAAGGCTGTCTCCCATTCTGATTCCACATCCTACCATGCGATTTTTATGAGTGGTCACAGTACCAATGAAACAAAAGAGAAGTTCCAATCCAAGAGAGCAGACTGTGCACACATGATCAACTGAAATTGATGAGAGAGGAAGATACCATTATAAAAATAGATGAAGGAAGAGACTAAGTTGACGATACTGATGTTCCAGCCGTATTGCATTCTCACACAGAAACATCCACACTCTGTCAACTGTGTGGGAAGGAAAACCATGTATATTTTTTCTCATTGGCAATTGTCACACCCAGGTGCACACAGACCGTAGAATATTTTCCTGAATCTTAGGAAGACTCCCACATCATTTTATAGAAGCATATAAGTAAAAAGAGAATATTTCTACTTTATTTCTAGACAGCTTTTCCAGGATCAACCTTCTACATGCAAGGTAAAGGTGTTCACAAGTGATGGGGAAGTTTTATTTTCAATCTAGTAGTTTTCTGGCCCTTGCCCTCTCTTTTTAAGGCTAACACTGCATAAAACATTTTATCAGATTATGGATAGATAGGTGGCTCTAGTCTCAGGACTAGGGAGAGATCAGACTCAAGCTGAGTGACTGAGGTAGAGTTTTTGGACTAGTTACCTTAAGGTGGTGTACTCACCTGCAGATGAATGCTCAGTGATTGAGAAAGCAAGTGTTGTGTGGGGTGCTGAGTCTAGAGCTTTCACTTAGATCCAAGGTCCTTAGAATATACAGATGATCATCCTTTCCATATTGTGTATATATATAGCTATACAGTATTAGTGGGCCATGAGCCCATCCCTGGTGACCTACTGTAGCCTTGCATTTTTAATATTTCTTGGGGAAGAGTGCAACAACATCAGGAAACCACTGCCTTTGTAACCATTGCCTGGTGACCACATCAGAGGAATTTGCTTTGCCTACATAATAGAGAAGTATTTGATGCAGGTATATTGAAGATCACTCCTTGATTTGTTATCCTGACATAATGTGCAGTCTATCATAATATGACATTCAATTTTAGGTTCGTATGCTGTAGCATGAAATCAACCCTTACAATGTGAAGTGTCAGAGGGAATGTACAGAACTATATCTAATTTTATAGTATTAAACATACAAATTATAGAATCAACACTAAAGGACCTATCAAAATTATCTCTGAATGGTAGGTTTATGGCAGTTTATATTTGCTTTTGTATATTTTTTCCTGGATTTTAAAAAATTTGTGCAAAGAACATAAATATTTCTTTTGTAACCAGAAAAATATTCTTTCAAAAACTACAAAAACTATCAAAAAATCTCCATATCTCATAGCAGCAAGTAGGGGCAATGAATATTTTTCTATTTTATGCCTGGACAATGTTTTGTATGGATGAACTAAATATGAAGATGATAAGAGACTTCTATGAGATTTCCCAAGCATTGCACTGCAGCATGACTTCTGATTCATAGTGTAGTGCATTTTAATGAACTACATTCTTAATGATGTTATTGATTTTTCTGGCTTTCAAATATAGTATGTTTTGTATTGTATCATTGAATTACTCTTTTCCTTATCTGGATCTAGAGTTTATTGCTTAAAAATGATGTTCAGATGGGGCACCTGGGTGGCTCAGTTGGTTGAGCATCTGACTTCAGCTCAGGTCATGATCTCATAGTTCGTGGGTTCGAGCCCCACACATGGCTCTGTGCTGACAGCTCAGAGACTGGAGCCTGCTTCGGATTCTGTGTCTCCTTCTCCCTCTGTCCCTTTCCTACTCACATTCTGTCTATCTAGCTCTCAAAAATAAATAAACAGTAAAAAGGAAAATTTAAAAATATGGTGTTCAGATGGAGAGATAGGCAGTCATGCTGCCATCTTTGTCTTGATAAATGACTTTATTTCTAGGATAGATTGAAAACAAGAAATTAACCCCCTCAAGTCATGGAAATAATGGAAATGTAGGAACAGCCAATATTTTAGAGTTATTTTTTCCATTTCATTATTGTCAATTATATTATTTACATGCACTTGTCAATTTTAGGCAAGTATAGGGATATGAAAACTATATAACTATACATAGAGAAGTTTATAATGTATTTCTTAGAAAAAAGAAGGCTGTAATTCTAATAAAGACTGACTTAGGTTGGGTTACTAGTGATTTTTATACTGATTTTCAATATTTTTAAGTGATAATGTTACTATTATACTGAAAAAATATTCCCCACAATTCTAAAAGCTGAATACATGATTTTTCTGAAACTTTCACGAACTAGCTTTGCACAGTGGTACTATCATATTCAATGAGGTTTATCTGAGGCATAATTATTGCTAATTGAAATTTCCATGAACCAAATTGGCCAAATCAAAAATATTTGAATATAATATAAGAATATATATATAAGAATAGGGGCACCTGGATGGCTCAGTCAGTTAAGCATGGGACTCGATTTCTTTTCAGGTCATGATCCCACGGTTGTGGGATTGAGCCCTGTGTCAGGCTCTGTGCTGAGTGTGGATGGTGTTAAGATTCCTTCTCTGTCCCTTTCCCCGCCCTCCCCCCCACCCCCGCTCTCTCTTAAAAAAAAAAAAAAAAAAAGGACTATTTTGTGTAGATGAACCAGAAATAAAAATGGAAAGGAGATGGTGGCTGACCTTTCTCTACCTTTGTCTGCATACCACCCAAATATAAACTCATGCTTTCCCCCTTTTCCCTTCCTGTAAGAAGTCTGATTTAATGCAGCTCATTACTAGAAGGTATAGCTCACCTTTTACTAAGCTCTAGAGGGGAAAATGGCTTATTCATTATGTTTATCAATGAAGAGTGCAGAAATGGACTTTTGATATAATATGGGCTAAAGAGTAGGGGAAAGGCTTCTGGAAAAGTTGGTCTTACTTCAATGGAGAACTTGCTATCCAGGGAAATGATTTCTCCTCTTGTATATGTTGTCCTGCAAAGATGTAATGCCCAGACTGCTGCAGTCTGAACAAGATGCTGAACCTGTGAGAGAGTGTAGAGAAGTCTCTTAATTAAGTCAAATTAAAAGTCTACCCTACTCTAGTCTTTCAGGTAGGTGATCCAATAAATGCTTTAGTATGTAAGCTAATTTAAATTAGATTTTTTTGGTAACTCAGTGCTGAAGTCATCTTAACATAAGTATCTGATATTTTTAATTGTCTAAAGTAATAAACTATAATTCTAAGAGCTAGATCAATATGAAAAAAGTGGATTGTTATATTTTTATTATATCAATGTTAAAGAATATTTGCAGCCAGTTACACAACTTGGATTTGAACTGTCAATTAAGTAGTCTATTAATAATAATTAATCCTATTTAGAAACTGTTAATTTTTGGTGCTTTTCTGTTTATGTCTTATTATTTGCCAATGATAGTTCTAAATCACTTTTCTTAAAACTTATGCATGTATTTTTTTAATGCTTATTTATTTATTTGAGGGAGAGAGAGAGAGAGCACAAGCTGGGAAGGGGCAGAGAGAAAGGGAGAGAGAGAATTCTAAGGAGACTCCATGCTGTCAGCACAGAGCTGTATGCTGGGCTCAATCCCACAAACCGTGAGATCATGACCAAGCTGGAATCAAGAGTTGGATGCTTAAGTGACTGAAACATCCAGGCACCAAATATAAAATACATATATATAAACATATATATATTTAAATATATATACTTACATATATTTAAAATTTTGTTTAGGTAATCTCTACACCCAATGTGGGGCTTGAATTCATGACCCTGAGATCAAGAGTTGCATGCTCTTGAGGCGCCTCTGTGGCTCAGTCCGTTGAGCCTCCGACTTCAGCTCAGGTCATGATCTCATGGTCTGTGGGTTGGAGCCCCACGTCGGGCTCTGTGCTGACAGCCAGCTCAGAGCCTGAAGCCTGCTTCATATTCTGTATCTCCCTCTCTCTCTGGCCCTCCCCTCCTCACGCTGTCTCTCTGTCTCAGAAATAAATAAAATATTAACAAAAAAAAAAAGACGCATGCTCTTTTGACTGAGCCAGCTAGCCAGGTTTCCCACAACGTATTTAATCTACATTAGCTATTTAGGCTAGCTTTCTCAGGAGGCAAGAAAAATGACATATTCCTATGGAACTCAGTAATTTTTGGTGTCTTATATAATTCTGTACTATGAGTGCATTTTTAACTAAAGGACAGATTTAAAAACACCCTCAACATTCAGTGTAAAGAATGGCCAAATTTGATTCTGAAATAAAACCCTACAAAAGTGGAAATACCAAAAGGGCATAATATAGGTCTGAAATAAGCATCTAAGTCATAGGAAATAGATTTTATTTCAATTATTATTTAACCATAATTAGTTAGTAGTATTTAATATATTGGTATGTTTCCACTTCTTGGATCAGGAGTCAATACCATTTAGAAATATTAAATCAACAATGTGGCTGGAACCAGGTGGAGGTTGTTGATCTCTGAATGTTTGGGTTATGATGTGTCACCTATGACCAGGGAGGGCTGTTCACAGACTGACACTGGAAGTATTACCATTGCTGTCTCTTGTCAGGATGGTGTAGTAAGTGGAAGACACTTCAGTGACAAGCGAAGGATTTGGAATTGATGATGGACCCAGATCACTGAAACATCTCTTTCAGGGGAACTTCCATTGTTTATGTCTGGCAACCCCCTTCTACTATCTGTTTTCCTTTTTCCTGCTAGGAAATCCATTCCATGTAGTTT
Source organism: Hyaena hyaena (assembly GCF_003009895.1). Taxonomy (NCBI): domain Eukaryota; kingdom Metazoa; phylum Chordata; class Mammalia; order Carnivora; family Hyaenidae; genus Hyaena; species Hyaena hyaena. Next base: position 506,437 of record NW_024081785.1, on the reverse strand, counting down.
GGTTAGTGTTGACTTTTTCCCCAGGCCAGAGGTGTAGGAAGATGGCAAAGTAAAATTAGAGTCTCCCCCACTGTTGTCCCACCAGAGTGACCCAAGCGTGACCCCAAACCCCACTATGCCAGATTCCTCCAGTACCATTTCCAGTCACTGCACATAGAATAGGTTGTACTTAACCTTATCTGTAACCTATGGAAAATTTTAGAAACAGAAATAATTTTTTTTACTTCTGTGATTCATAACTTATTCTCCATTTGCAATAAAGATAGGTGTTTCCCCACAATTTGAAAAAATCAGCGGAATTGTTTATGTTATTACAGTGCAAGGGAGTATTTTCTGTCTCGTCCAGGAGTGAAAGAAATAATAGGTTTCTCCTCAATACAGCTAAAAATAAAACAGTGTAGGCACTTATCCCTAATGGTTAGTTGTCTTGATATGAGAACAGAACTGAGAGTTTAGAGACAACAGCCTATCTTGTGAGACATATTTTTCCCTCACAAGCCATTTTACAGATGTCTCTGGGCAGGTGCTGCAAGTGAACTTTCTGTGATTCAAAATGGTCACTTTTTTCTCTCTCTTTCACAAAGCGCTGTTAGAGTATCAGTTAAGTTCTAGCTAAGGAATCAAAACATGAACAGGCAATGTGCTCCACACTTTGAATTGTGTAGATCATTCCAATTATAACTCTACTTGAAGTGGTTAGACTGGAAAATACTAATGTCCTTTTCTTAATGCTGTAGACAGGACTTTGCTTACTGGTATCATATTGGATGTAACAAAGTTCCCCAATGCCTGTTCAGTAAGAGAGACCTCTGGTAAATTTGACATAACAGGTGTTACTTTCTTACAAACAACAACAGTAAGAACAAAACCAGAACTGTAAATAAAATATACATGAGGATAAAGAAGCCATTTCTAGCTCAAAATATATAGTTCTATTGGGGGATGTTATATCTGGGTAATTGACCTTTGTTTTACTTGGTGTTCTTATAGTAATGACTCAGGAATGTGCTGAGGTTGTACTGGTTATTGCGTCATTTGGACAAGCAGGTCCCGAGCATAGCCCCACTGCTAGGGTCCTGAGCATAGTCAGTGGTAAGTTAGAGGATAGGAAGGTATTGAAAACCCGAAGACAGGGTCTTTACTCTAGCTAGGTTGTATGATGGTCAGCAGGGAACCTTGTGGAAATTTTAGGACCTGGATAGCTTTTCTTCTCCCCTTTCCTTACTTCATGCCACGTGTTCTTGTCCCCTCAATTTTCTGAAACTTGTTTTCTTTTCTTTCTGTAAGTCATTCCAGCATTACCTTTGTGACAATAGTCTACTAGGTTGGTAATAATGTAAACACAACATTTGGAAGAAAGCCCTTCAGAAAAGCATGAGCCCTCTTGGTCTCAACAATTGTATACTCCTGTGCTGTAGAAATTAGAATCGGCCTTGGAAAAGGCGCATGGATGTGATTAAGGATGCTCCCTGAAGTGGCTGTGTTGATCTATTGCAAAAAAAAGGGGCAGACTACATAGAATTTAGTAACGAAAACTTGCTAGGAGTCAGTATTCTGAAACAGCGTATGGGACATGAACCAACTTAGGACACTGAGGAAGGATTAATGATGAAAAGACTAGATCAGTAGGAGATTTGAGTGAGATTTTCTTTATTGGATTTCACTAATTCCACAATACACATTTGTTCATATTTTAATACTTGTTAAAATGGGATATGTTCTACAAACAAGGATGTGCCATCTTTAATTGACAGTGCTTTTAAAAATTATTTTTAAAGGATCATTAAAAAATTATATATCTTATAACCAGTGGTATCTAGAAATAGGTACTAATGACAGACTTGGAGTAATACCAACTCCACACTAATTTAAGATACAGCACCAAGGTTGTATCTTATTTGAAGTATTTCATAAACTATGTACAGCATACAGGTTGGAGTTTGAGTCATTCTCAAATAATCATTTCTATAATTTCCAAATACAGAGTTCCATTCTTGGCAGTTCTTATTCCTCTCATTAGGCTGCACTCTCTAAGATGTCAGAGATCATGTCTATTTAATTCACCATTCAATTTCCAGCACAATTTTACCTAAGTTATCCATTGCTAGGGAATCCTATTTAAATTATCTTTGATACCACACCAGAGATACTGAGGCTATGCTATAGCTGGCTTTGTTTGTATAAAGAATATTGCTTTGGATATAGTTTCCGTAATTATTGATAAAGCAAACCACATAAAATTTTTTGGCTGAGACAGAGATTTAACATTCTTCTCATAAAATAGTTACCTTAAACTAAATGATAAGAACAAAATTAATTTTTCTAATTAATAATCTAAGGAAAGTTGATAAAGGAATGGAGGAAGTATTACATATCCTACAAAGCACTTTTATTACAAACAATAAAAATGTTTAAAAATTTCCACAAATTAAATGACATAGTCATCATATGACTAAAAATGATTATTTTATAAATAATCATGACTTCTAACTGCTAAATATAGGTGGAATATATAATATACAGAGTTACTATACATATAATACACATATTTAATAGTAAAAATCTATCCATTTTGGAAATGATTTTTTTATAGCTACATGAAATTTTATTTATTTCTGTTTATAATTTTCTGAAATAAAATTCAGATGATACATGATTAATTAAAATACATGTATGTTGTGTATATTGTCTACACACACTGTCGGTACAGTATCAGTCATTAAGCCTTACAGTTCATGAGGAGCTGACATTTATAGTTTTTCACTTTTTGTCACCTCATTGTTAGATCATGATCTCTGTACATGTTACTTTTAATGAAAAAGAAAGATAATATAATAAAATATGGGAACTTACTATTTGCTTTAGAAATGATAAATATTAATCTAAGGATATAAAATTGAGCTCCTCATGAAGATTGCTGTAATAATGAAAGGTTTTGGTATTATAAAAAAGTTACAAGAAGGGAACTCTCAGATCACTGAATGGCATTGGCAGGTATTCCTGAGTCTTTGGGGGACACTTTTCTCTTTCTCACTTTCAAATGTATTCCATTATCTCCTTCTGGCTTGTCTGACCAACTCCTCTATTTTTGTTTCACTTACATCACTGCATCATCTCATCACTGTACATCATTCCTTGGCCTTCCACACAGAATCGAGTGTCCATCAAGGTGAACAGACATGGGTCATAAACTGCACAAGGTTGGAGACTGCGTCTGCTAATTATCCACTTGATCTGGTGCCTTTCTCATCACTGGCACTTTGCAGGCACCAAAAATTGCTTGACAACTGACAGAATTTTCAATGTGGCATAGATCTAGGGTAGACAATGTCTTTAAGAATTTTAGGCCAAGTCAAAATTGTGTTTATGACTTAAATAATACTCCTTTGAGACAAAGAGACCTGCCATCAAAATCAACAAAAGGCAGCCAACACCAAGACATACTGTAGTAAAATTAGCAAAATACAGAGATAAGGAAAGAATCCTGAAAGTGGCAAGGGAAAAGAAAACCCTAACCTACAAGGGAAGACAAATCAGGTTAGCAGCAGATCTCTCCACAGAAACCTGACAGGCCAGAAGGAAATGGGATGATGTATTCAACATGCTGAATGGGAAAAATATGCAGCCAAGAATATTTTATCCAGCAAGGCTGTCATTCAGATTAGAAGGACAGATAGTTTCCCAGACATACACGCAAAAAAAACCCCAAAAACAAAACTAAAGGAGTTCATGACCACTAAACCAGCCCTGCAAGAAATATTAAAGTGGACTTATTGAGTGGGAAAGAAAGACTATAAAGGAACAGAGAAAAATCTCTAAAAACACCAACTTTATAGGTAATACAATGACACTAAATTAATACCTATCAATAAAAACTCTGAATATAAATCTACTAAATGGTTTAATCAAAAAATATAGAGTACCGGAATAGATAGAAAATAAGGCCCATCTATAGGCTGTCTGCAATAGACTCACTTGAGACCTAAAGACACCTGTAGGTTGAAAGTGAGGGTATGAAGAACTACTGATGATGCTAATGGATGTTAAAACAAAGCCAGAGTAGCTACACTTAGAGAAACTAGATTTTATTTTATTCTTTAATTTTTTTCTTTAAATTTTCAAACTAGATTTTATACTCTTTTAGTTTTACCATAACCAAATTATGGAAAGAGTCTAAATGTCCATCGACTATCATTGCACTATTACTTGGTGGTCAAAAAGAAAGAAATCTTGCCATTTGCAGTAACATGAATGGAATTAGAGTATATTATACTGAAATAAGTCAGTCAGCAAAAGATAAATATCATATGATTTCACTCATATACAGAATTTAAGAAACCAAAATGAACACATGGGAAGAGGAAAAAAAGAGGGAAGCAAACCATAAGAGATTCTTTTTTTTTTTATTTTTATGTTTATTTATTTTTGAGAGAAACAGAGAGTCAGAATACAAGTGGGGGAGGGGCAGAGAGAGATGGAGACACAGAATCTGAAGCAGGCTTGAGGCTCTGAGCAGTCAGCACAGAGCCTGACGTGAGGCTTGAACCCACGAACTGTGAGATCATGACCTGAGCTGAAGTAAGACACTCAACTAACTGAGACACCTAGGCACCCCACTGTAAGAGATTCTTAACTGTAGAGGACAAAGGTTGATGGAAGGGAGGTGGGCGGGGGATGGGCTAATTGGGTGCTCAGTATTAAGGAGTGCATTTGTTGTGTTGTGCACTGGGTGTTTTATGTAAGTGATGAGTCACTGAATTCTCCTAAAATCAATATTACGCTGTATGTTAACTAACTAGAATTTAAGTAAAAATTTGGGGGAAAAAAATAAAAAGAATTGAAAGCCACTGAGACTGTAATTACTGAGCTTCTTCAGTTATTTAGAAGTAAAAAGAATAAAATGTGGTTCCAGTCAAAAAATATGCTCCTTTGGTTGTTGCTTTTATTTTGGTTTTTATTTTAGAGATAAAGAGTGAGCACATGGACGAGGAGGGTGGCAGAGAGGGAGCAGAGAGAGATAGATTTTGGAGGGGAGAGAGAGAGAGGGAGGGAGAGGGAGAGAATCTTAAGGAAGCTCCACACTCAGTGCTGAGCACTATGTGGGCCTCAATCCCACCACCGTGGGGACATGACCCTGGGATCATGATCTGAGCCAAATTTGAGTGGAACTCTTAACTGACTGAGCCACCCAGGTGCCCCTGGTTGTTGGTTGTAAGATCCCCATTGCTAATACAGTTGTTCTATTAGATTTGAGCTTATTCCTTGAAATAGAGATGATGCTGTTCTGAGGTAATTTTTTCTTAATTCCTCTAGATAAACTAATCAACGGTTGTTACTCCCTTTCCATAAAGATATGAGCAAATGATAGCTTGAGACCCACTGATGGTGGTCCAAAATCGGAGAGGGCTTCTAGTGCTAGTGTAGAATTTAACAATCATGCAAGCCGAGTCTTCCAAGTGTCACTGAATATCTCATCATCGTATTGAAATCCTAGACATGGATTAGAAATGATTGTTCTGTTCATGGCAGATAGGATCCACTTTCTTAAACAGGCTGCTGTTCCTGAGAAAAGTACCATAAATTCTGAGATGGAGATAACAGCCACAATAATAATAAAACCAAGACTTTACTCATCATATCTCTACCTTTTCATGTCTTGAGTATTATAGAAAATTGTTAACATTTTATGTATTAACTTGGTAAATGGGAACCTATTATTATAACATGTATTTTATAATATGCTAAAGGGTTTATTTAGCATAATAAAAATAGAGGTACATTTTTAAATTTCTCAATTTGTATTTTATTGACATATTCTTTCTCACCAGTAAAAACAAAAACAGCAATGAAAATCTTATCAGCTTTATGATCCTAAGTGTTTCAAATCATACTGCTAAAAGGGTAACTAAATTTGTACTAATAAAATTGATTTAAGAAGAATATGCTCTTTTTCTTGGCTCTAACAGCAGATCTGTGCTTATATCTGTGCAGTAGGGAGATGGAGAAGGAAGAGAATCAGAAGGTAACTTCCCTTGACAGGTTACTTGTTATTTCCAGGGTCCTCGGGTCCATTATTTCCAGCATGTTACCAGCTGGTGATTAAGCAAGCTGTCTTTAGGGTTACTTCCTAGCCCCTCTTTTTCTTACTGGGAGAATTCTCTGGGCCCCATGCTGTTCCTTCTTAACAGTGCAAATAACAACAACAATAACAATAACAATGCTAATAATGCCTATTGTGTAAGTCTGGGAGGAATTAATATTAGTAAAATTCTCTCACCAATGCCTGTATTAGCATTTAGTACCTGGAACATAATTATCAGTAAGTCTTAACTAAATTATAGTTATTATCACTATCATTATTATTATTATCCAAAATATTTCCACTGGCATATCTATAGTCTTTAGTACCTATCTAAAAAAATAAAACTAGTTCCTTAAAGTCAAATCATCCTCTTGGTATTCTTTTATTTAAAAAAATTAATGCTCTTCTGTGACTCATTATATGACTCATTTATTTATGTTGGGAGATCAGTTTAGGCTAAATTAGATGTATTTGATTTAATATTCATGAACGGAAGTGATTTAAGTTTCTAAGTGCTCACTGCAACCAGAAAAAGCTCCTGAACAATTAACCTAGATTCATATAATTTGCAACTTTTTGCTTTTTTTTTTTTTTTTAAAGTTGGTCTTTTTGCTGAACCCACAAAAATGTCCTTATTTGTTATCTTTCTATTTCATTTCATTGTTCTTCTGGAGAACAGGTGGAGAACAATTCAAATCCAAGCATTTAATGCTGTGATAATACTTTTCTGGTGTCAAAAAGAAAGGAAGGGAATTAACACTGGCTCCAGTTTTACTTGTATTCTTAGTTAACATTCCCTTGAGGCAGACACTATCTTCATTTTACAGAAGTATCTGAGGTTCTAAGGAAACACAAATAACAAATGATAGGGTTGGGTTGGAATTGACGACATCTGATTCCAAGGGAGTTCTCATTTCTTCAAGTCACAGCACACAGTTCTCAGGCATAGACAAAGGTTTATGTAAGGGAACTCTAGAGGACCTTCCTTTGGCCAGAAATAAATTTCAAAAGCTACTTTCTTGACTATTTTATGTGGAGAAATAACTTTCAACCATTTTAAATGAATTTACATGTTGGAAAGTACCTGAAAATGTGTTAGTTGTGCACAGGTAAGAGACGAAAGCATTGTTGCTGGCATATTTTGATGACCCTAAACACCTGGATCACACTTCCCATTGTTCCTGCCTATGTGGCCCTTGCCAAGAGTGCTCTGCAATCCTGTGATCTGAAAATGACCCTGAACGTGTTGTGGTCTGGTGTTTTCCCCTTAAGCGGAGGCAGCTTGATTTACCCAGATAAATGAAGTGGAAGATGAAGTAATTATCTTCAAAATTTGATTAATGTGTGAAATCAACATGAGAAACTTAAGCATTGCAGCTATTTTTTTTTAATTGTGCATGTTTAAACCTTAAGTAAATATTTTCTTGGCCCTCTGTGTGATTTTGACACTAGGATTGAAGACGACAGAGTGAAAGTGATTCTAAGGGGGTTTTTCAGAACTATAGATGTTAAGTGTGGCCTATACAACCAAGGAGGTCAACAGAAGACAATAATAGTCAAAGAAGATAGGCATTTGCTTCAGGGCCATCTCATGTCTTCTGGCTCAGAGCCCCCTTCTCTGGATCACTGAACCCAAGTCTCCTCCCATCTCCTCACAAGGCCCCAGAGAGCTCACAGGTGTTCCACTGCATCTGTCTACATAGTGTATAAAGGCTGCTCCATCTTTCAGGCCTTATGTGGAGCTGATCACAACCTTAGTCATAGCATTGTCTCTAAGGCTTTTCCCCTTCTGGAGTGGCCTACTGCTGTCTTTGCTCAAAATACTTTTGCACACTTAACTCCAGTGTGCTCTTTTGTGGGCCTCTCCCGCCTGATCAGAATATTTGCTGCCACTTCCTTGGGGGCCTCCATTTCTTGTTGTATCCTCTAACTACAGAAATGTGGGTCCTTCAGGGTAAGGACAGGGTAACAGCCACAGGTCATTGCTCAGAAGTAAGTTAAGGTTCCTGGTTTGTGATTCTGTCAGTGAACGAAACCATTGGCTTACCCACCAGCTGTGGCAGAGGTGGAGCTAGTGCCACGGATGGGAGTTAGGTGTAATGAGGAAAAAGGAGGGTGTGTATATGTGTGTGCACCCATAATCAGTAGCTGTTTCTGGTCTTCATTTCTTTTTTATTTTTTTTCCTAATCTAGAGGCAGGGTAGTAGTCATTATGGTCAAAACTTTTCCTTCTATTTAGCCTTAAGTCCGTGGTCTCTTTTTTTGCCCACATGTCTCTAAAAGAAACTTTAAAAATGTACCCATCACACATTTTTAAGTAAATATTTATAATTTTTCATAATCAACTAAAAATTTTTGAGATAGCTAGAAAGCATATAATTACCAGCATATTCTAAGTATTGACATTAAGATATAAAATTTTTATTATTCTTTTAAATTTTTCAAAGCAATACCCAAAAATCACAAGTAGCTTAGTAACCATCACCTACAAATTTTGTATTTATATAAGATATAATATAATAGTTGGAAATTTTACATTGTTCTTTTTTCTCCTTGAATTGTACTTTCATTTTACTTTCTGCAAAGAATTTTATCCTAATGTAATATACTTTTATGCTTGAAAGACTTTTATTGATCACCCTATTATACTTCTCTGCAACAAAAATCATTTATAAATTGAAATTATTTTTTTCATATAACCAAAGGCTTTAAACATTACACTTTTTTCCTTCTTTGAGTTATCATTATAAATATTAATGTACAATTGGTCAAAACAATATAAATATATTATAAATTTTCATATGTAATTATGAAATGTAAGATGTCAAATTATATGGATGGGTGGGAGGGTTGGTTATGATGCCTTGATTAAAGCAGTAGTAAAGTTGTGCCTTTGCTTCTGTGCAAGATTTATACCCTGGGAGGCAATGAGCCATAGGACAGCTGTGACTTTCTGTGGTCACATGGAAAGCTGGTGAGTGTGAAGGGGAAGAGAGAAAGGAGAACTTTTTGGGTTTGGGATAGAATATATACAGAAGTTGAGAGCCTGGAAATTATTTCTCTAAAATTACTATCTTTTCAAAATCATGTCCTCTGTTTGAAGAGGTTTGCTGTGGGTACTAGTTCTTTTGTTAGCTTTGCTTCTCTTTTTGCTCTACAGTGCAAGCATTGGAGCTCTACTTGTATCTCATTCCACCATCAGGGATTGAAACTCATGACTATATAATAGCTGAGAGAGCTTGTCTTCCCTCATGATTTTCGTTGTCCATTCCAGGCTCTCCTAATTCTCTTCTTCCCTCCATAAGGGCCTTTGCTATGTGAGAGTAACTATGTCAGTTTCGTATGAGTGTGTTAGTTTTGAAGTCAAACAAGTAAGGAAAATGCTCACATGCTAGATTAAAAGAAAAAACTATCTTTACTATAGAATTAAAGTGTCTTTACTATAGAATTTATTAATTCCTTCCTAAGGTTATTACATTAGGGAAAGCCAGGGTAGGTGTTAGCATGTAATTCTTCCCAACTCATTTCCTTTTCTTTTTGAAAGATGTCTAACCAGACAGGTGTTTGAGAAACAGGATTTGGAAAGAACAGTTTTAGGAAATAGGAAAAGGGAAGGAAGAGAAGATATTCTGAGTTCAGTCTGCCAAAGCTATAACATCTGGAATTCGTATGGTAGGCAGCAAAAGTAATTGATGGCTTTGGCAAGATTGCTAGTGAGCACAGCTGGGCTCTAAGATGGATAACTTTGTGGCCCATGTGAAGTCTGGACTGACAGGGAGAACAGAGGAAATAGACGCTGAGGCAAGACAGTAAACTGAACAGGAGGTAATACAAATCTACACTTGGGTAGTTGAAAAGGGAACAGAAAGGTATATTTATCTATATATTCTTTTAGTTGATGTTGAGATGGTTTTATTTTTTTTCAATTTACATTTGTGATGTTAAATAAGAAATTTATGGGGGCGCCTGGGTGGCTCAGTCGGTTAAGTGTCCGACTTCGGCTCAGGTCATGATCTCACGGTTTGTGGGTTCGAGCCCTGCGTCGGGCTCTGTGCTGACAGCTAGCTCAGAGCCTGGAGCCTGTTTCAGATTCTGTGTCTCCCTCTCTCTCTGACCCTCCCCTGCTCACACTCTCTCTCTCTTTCTCTCTCAGAAATAAATTTAAAAAAAAGAAAGAAATTTATGTTTTCCTTCTGAGTTTATAGTCAACACAAAACTTCGTGTCTAAAAGAAAACATCTGTATGAAAAAAGAAGTATCTGTTTAATTTCTTTAATGTTGCCAATATTAATATTTTTTCCACAAAGTACAGGAAACATCTCTGGGTATTTATCTAGACTTTATAATTTTCATACAGATATGATATATGGGATATTGTCAGAGTTTTAACATTAAAGAATAATTTTTTAAAATTATAATAAATTATATTCACTTGCATAACCATTACAAGAAGTCTTAATTTTACAAACAAAACTAAGAGAAAAAAGCTGTCAATTTAAATCAGAAGTTCAATTTTTTAGGTAGCTTATCTCATACTCATTTATTTATTTTAGTTGCTTTGGTATATGTTTAGCTTGGATAAGATATATCCTCTTTTTGTTATAGGGTATCTATTTCAGTTTTTTATATAGACTTTATTCAGCATATTGTATGTGTAATGATATAGTACAAATTACAGCTTTATACATGTTAATATAAGTTAGAATTATACCAAGCCCACCCCGCAAATAAAAAACAATCCTTAATTGGTTCTCATTGTAAAAGATTAGCAAGTCAAAGTTGAAACCATCTTCAGATTAAAAAAATAAAACACTTAAGTATGCCAACTTGATAGAACACAGTAATTTGACAGCTAATGATTTGACCGATCTTGTTGAGGCTTGATAAGACATTTTGATAGAAAACAATCTAGCCTACTTAGTAGTTATTGAGTAAGGATTTAACATAGCAAGGATTCCTGACAACTATTATTTTTCCTGTGATGAAGTGATATTGGGTAAGAAATGGTGCAATGCTTACATGAATGATCTTAAAATAAAATTCAGATCAATAATAATCTTAGCAGTAATAAATCATAATGGCCCCCATTTATGAGTATTTACTATGTGACAGCTGCATATACATAATATCTTAATCCTCAGGTAGTTTTGCCAGGTAGGAATTATCACCCTATTTAGAGTTAGCAAACCAGTGCAAACATGTTAAGTGACTTGCCAAAAATCCCACAGTAGATAGCCTTTCTAATATTCTGTACTGCTTTCCCCAAGCTAAAAGTCACCATTGGCCTTGATCTTGCAGAATGTGTAAGTTCTGATATAAAGTTAATTGATCATGCTTTTATTTCCGTTTAAATCTTTCATAAGGCATCATGAAAAGTGTCCTTATATTATAGCTGTGTCCTTGTGTTTCTCAGAATTTTGTGTTTCATAAAGTTTTAATTGATTCAATTGTGTATGAACTCCATGGAAATCTGAATTTCTTAGAGTAGTAAAGGGAATGGTCTTGATTTGGCTGATTCACACAAAATTTAAATGGTTTAATATAAGTATCTATATCTATCTATATACATCATCATATACCATATATCCATCTATAAAAAACATTTCTAGCTTTAGATTTCAGGGCTTTTTCTTTATAACATAATTTTGTAATTTCTGAGAAGAGTCAAAGCACCTTGGGGCAAAAGAGTCCAATATAGGGTAAGAAAAATAAAGCTTCAACTAATTGTGCTTAAAATAGTGTGTAAGCAGTTACTGGTTGATTGATAAGAATCATATTTCTGAAGATTCTTTTTAACTGAAATGCACGGGCACAAGTCTGAACATGGGTAATATACACTCACCTACTCAGTTTCTTGAGATTAATTGTAACCTGTTCTGGGGAATTCAAAGAAAAAATATCTATTGTTTGGATAGAGGAGAGATACTTAATATTATTTTTTTATAACCAATCTTTCACCCAAAATCTATAAATGTTTTGCTTGGGAATTGACTTGTACCTAGAGTTATGTGGCAAGTAGTATCTTGTTATGGGGACCGATTTCCCCCAAATGATACTGTTTTTGTGAGAATTGTATTTAAACTATAGGTATAATTACCACATAATGAACCTCAGAATGACCGGACATTCCCAAAGCTGATAAGGGAGCATGCAGGTTGAGAAGCATAGCTATTTCTTAGAGCAGGAGCTCCTTTTGAGAAATTTGGCTTGCAGGTTTGGAATCTGAAAATTGTTGACTTAACTGATGCCTTACCACAGGAACCTTTCTCTGTCATTTGAAGCTTTCCCTACAGAAAGCTTGGTGCTCTTATTTGTCTGCTTTTTAGTGCCAAATGGCTGGGTAGGGCTGTAAGATACAACATGCTTTATTTCAGTGACCTATACGATGTTCATGGAGTCATCACAGAGGTCATTTGAAAGGATCTGAATTCTTTGTGGGATCAAAGCCATTATGTTATTCATTTATCGATCTTATGATTCTGGAAACAAGACTGGGTCTACCTGTCATCCCTCATGGAAGAAATCCACTATGTAGAAGAGGAAGTTTTTTAGGAGTGTGGTGAATACCTACTAAGTATCAGGCATTGTTTAGGCACATTTTATATTGAATTTCCCTGACAGATATGAAGTAATATTATTTTTTAAAAGTTTTATTTGAATTCCAGTTAGTTAACATATAGTATAATGTTAGTTTCAGGTATATAATATAGTGATTTAACACTTCCATGCAAAACCCGATGCTCATCACAAGTGCACTCCTAATGTCTGTCACCTATTTAACCCACCTCCCCCTTCAGTAATCATCAGTTTGTTCTCTATAATTAAGACTCTGTTTCTTGGTCTCCCTCTCTCTCTCCTTTTTTCCCCTTTGCACAATTGTTTTGTTTCCTAAGTTCCACATTAGTGAAATCACACAGTATTTGTCTTTCTCTGACTGACTTTTTTCACTTGGCATACTTTCTAGTTTCATCCATGTTATTGCAAATGGCAAGATTTCATTCTTTTTGATGGCTGAGTAATATTCGTGTGTGTGTGTGTGTGTGTGTGTGTGTGTGTGTATTTTTTCTGTTGTATATAATCACTTAAAAAAGGAAGTTTTATCTTAGAGCCCTACCAAGCCATTTTACAATTTCTGGAGGGAAAGCTTCAAATGATAGAAATTCATATGGTAAAACATATATTAAGTCAACAATGTTCAGATTCCAAACCTCCAAGCTAAATTTCTCAAAAGGAGCTCCTACCCTAAGAAGTAGGACCTTTCAGGCCTTTCAGCCGGCATGCTCCCTTATCAACTTTTGAGAATGCCCAGTCATTCTGTGTCCATTCATCAGTCAATGGACACTTGGGCTATTTCCATAATTTGGCTATTGTAGATAATGCTACTTTAAATCTCAGAACACCTGTATCCTTTTGAATCAATATTTTTGTAATCTTCAAGTAAATACCTGGTAGTGCCTTTGCTGGATAATAAGGTAGTTTTATTTTTAGGTTTATTTTTACTGTTTTCCAGAGTGGCTGCACCAGTTTGCATTCCCACCAACAGTGCAAGAGAATTCCCCTTTATCCACATCCTTGTCGACACCTGTTATTTCTTGTGTGGTTGAAATGTATGAGGGGATATCTCATGGTAGTTTTGATTTGTATTATCCTGGTGATGAGTGATGTTGAGAATCTTTTCATGAGTCTATTGGCCATCTGGATGTCTTTGGAAAAATGTCTATTCTTGTCTTCTGCCTTTTTTTAGTTGGATTATTCAGTTTTTGGGTGTTGAGTTTTATAAACTCTTTATATATTTTGGATGCTAACCCTTTATCAGATGTATCATTTGCAAATATTGTCTCCCATTCTGTAGATTGCCTTTTAGTTTTGTTTACTGTTTCTTTCACTTTGCAGAAGCTTTTTATCTTGATGAAGTCCTAATGGTTTATTTGTGCTTTAGTTTCTCTTGCCTCATGAGACACATTTAGAAAGAAATTGCTTTGGCCAAGATCAAAGAGATAACTGCCTGTGTTTTCCCATAGGATTTGGATGGTTTCCTATCTCGCATTTAGGTCCTTCATCCATTTTGAAATTATTTTTGTGTATAGTGTTAGAAAGTGGTCCAGTTTCACTCATTTGCATGTTGTTATTGTTTCCCCAGCACTATTTGTTGAAGAGATTTTACCATTGTATATTCTTTCCTGCTTAGTTGAAGATTAATTCACCCTATAGTTGTGGGCTTATTTCTGGGTTTGCTTTTCTGATGTATGTGTATTTTTTTTGTGCCAGTACCTTAATACTTTGATTTCTGCAGCTTTGTAGTATAACTTGAAGTCTAAAATTGTGATGCCCCTAACTCTGCTTTCTTTTTCAAGGCTATTTTGGCTATTCAGTCTTTTGTTGTTCCATATAAATGTTAGGAATATTTGTTCTACCTCTGTGAAAAATGCTGTTGGTATTTTCATAGGGATTGCATTAAATGTGTAGATTGCTTTGGGTAGTATAGACATTTTAACAATTTTGTTCTTCCCATCCATGAGCATGGAATGTCTTTCTATTTCTTTGTATTGTCTTTGATTTCTTTTATCAGTGTTTAATAATTTTCATGGTACAGGTCTTTCACCAATATGAGGTAATATTATTATCGACATGAATATCGGTAGCTCTGACTTCTTCCCTAAGCTCTGTATCTGTATATCCAGCTGCTTAATGAGTATTTCTCTTTGGATATCTCATAGGCACTCTGAACTCAGGATGTTGATAATGGACCCCACCCACTCCAGCCTCATCATGCATAATACAATCTAACTTCGAGTTCTGCCAAATGTAACTTGAATGTTTCTTGAATCTCTTCTTTCCATTCGCATTGCCACAACTCTCCTACAAATGTCTGTTATTCTCAGCTGGACTGACGGAATGGTTTTTTGGCTGGTTTTCCATATCTCTCCCCACTCTACTCCCTTCGGAATCCATTCTTTTCACTGCAGCCAGAGCTCTCTTTTCAAAAAAATGTCAGAGCTCTCAGGACACCTTATTCTTTAAATCACTTCAGTAGCTCCTTCATGTCCTTAGGTTAGAAACTAAAATACTTAACAGACATTCTGCTTCCGCAAGCCTTCTCTCCTTTTACTCTCCCTCTCGGTACTTCCATTCCTCTTGTCCTCTTCCAGTTCTTTGAAGAAGCAGAGATTCTTCCTGCTCTTAGACCATTGCTGTTTGTTTTCTTTCCTCTTCAGGCCCCTCTTTCCCAATATACATAATTAATTACTCCCTGTCAGTTCAAATTTATTTCAGATATCAGTTACTCCTAGAGATTTCCCTGACTGTCTAGATTAGAGAAGTCAAGTGCTTTTCATTCAGAGTGGTCATAATGGTAATTAAACATATATTTGAGTAATTAGCTGTCTAATGTTTGTTTCCCTAGCTACAAAGTAAGCTCCAGGAGGGCAGGATACAGATATCTTACACATAATATGTTTTCAGAGCTTTCCATAGTACTTTCCTAAGTAGTTGCAAGGTGAATATTTGATGAATGAATGAGTAAATGAATGAGTAGATATCCTTTAGATGAAGAAATTTAGGCTCAGATGAGTAAGTGAGAGAATGGAGATGTGAGTTCAGGTCAAATTCAACCTAAAATTTATGCTCTTTCTATTCAAAATTTTAAGTTCATAATTATGTTCTTTATACCAACACTATTTTCAAAAGTGATTTTTATTTTGTTTTCTAAAGTTTGTTTATTCATTTATTTTGAGAGAGAGAGAGCTGGGAAGAGGGGTAGAGGGAGAGAGAAAGATAGAATTTTAAGCCTAGTGCGGAGCTAATGGGGAGCTCGATCTCACAACATAGAATCATGATCTGAGCCAAAATCAATAGTCAGATGCTCAACTGACTGAGCCATCTGGGTGCCCCTCAAAATTGATTTTTAATAGTATTATAAAATTTGTATCAGTGTCCTGATGCCAAAACATGAGACAGAGAGGAACATCATAGTAGAATATTTTTCCCATTGTAAATAGTTTTCCACAACATCAAGGATATTGTCACTTGGTTGCCAGTATAGAATTTTGTGTGTGACTTTAGCATATTCATTTCTGATATAATTGAACTGTCCTTTTAATTTGTCACTAGTATTTATTTCTATCTAGCATTATTTTCTAAATGTTTGTCGAATAAACAATAAATGGCAAAGAAAACTAGGTTAATTATCAATGCATATGTTTATAGAACATAAATCAGCCAGAGAACATAAATGGGTGAGATAGCTTCACAAGAACTTTGGTGGTAGGAGGCTGGGGAAGAAGTATAGTCTATTAATTTCCGTATTTCACAAGTAAGTGGCTAACTATTTTTGGTCTTTTAATGGTATATACTTTATAATACATAAAACAAAATTAATTTTTTAAGTGCCTGCTGATTGTCTTCAGAAAAACATAAAATGTCAGGTATTTTTAGAATCCTGTCCTAGATTTTTATTTGGAGGCTTACTGCATTTCATATATGCATACCATATTAAATATAATTATATTGTATACATAAATTAATTAAACAATTCGGAAATTGAATTTCACAATGGATCACTGGATTTAAACTACAGAATTTTACTTTGGGCTAAATTAAAAAGTAACCACTTTGTGTTGTGATATCTTGTTAGTAAAACTTTCTTTACTATATACCAGCATGGCTAAATTCTAGAAAAGCAATCTCTGAAAAGTGTTATTTAAAAGAGTGAAAAGTATGGGGGTTATTTTGTGAAAGTAATATTTTTAAGTAATGAGTGTTTAAAATTTATTAACAATTAGTTACCTTTAAGAGTCTCTTGTTCATCATAGTTAGTGTACACACTAACTGTAGAGGATATTTTTGACCATTTCTTTAACTAAACTACCAACATTAAAAATGAAGTCAAGAAAAATTAAGAGGTGTAAAGTGTTACTTGTAAGTTAAGTTTTTCTTAGGCCAGGCTAATTATAACTGATCATTGGTCTATTGGTGGCTCCAAAGGTGGAGGATTGAGAGGAGGAGGGTGCAATAACATGCACAATTTCAGAATGATCCAACTATTTCTCCTGCAATGATCCTATCCTCCATGACTTCCTGCAGTCCAAAGTCCTGTATACTGCACATCAATGTAAATAATTCTTGGGGCATCTGCATGCGGCTCAATCATTTAAGTGCCTGACTTCAGCTCATGTCATGATCTCACGGCTTCTGAGTTTGAGCCTCATATTAGGCTCTGCATAAGAGCCTGCTTGGGATTCTCTCTCTCTCTGCCCCTTCCCCGCTTGCACTCTCTCTTTCTCTCTCAAAATAAATAAGTAAATAAACTTAAAAAAAAAATTCTTAACAGTGATAGCGCCACCAGAGTAGTTGTTCAGTGACAGCCAAGTGACTTTCTCCTTATCTGTAAAGGTACATGGCCTCCCTCCAAGGAATAGAGGGAATTCACTTCATTATGATTTTATAGAAGTAATAAAACAAAGAAATGATTAAAAACATTATTCTTATTTCACTTTCCTAATTACTGAGATTTAAAAATGCTTATATTTTGTTTCAATTTTCTTTGGAGACATTTCTAAAATGTTTAAGTTCCTAAAATACTAAAATACAAATTTTTGATTCTGAAAAGTTTAATGCTCAAAGATTTTCCAAGATACACCATTGAGAGTTTATCCAAATATATTTATATATTTTAATGTAAGCAAAAGTCAGGATTGGAGCAGTGATATCAAGGTATAGACAACATAGGTATCTAGAACTGATGGAGCACACTCTATAGTCTGTGTGCAAGAGATGTGGGTCAGCCACCGTAAAATGTCAGGGATTTAGAAACATATGACTCAAAACTCAGAGTAAACATTGGGTCAGGAGTTAGAAAATAAATGAGAACTAGATGCATGGAAGAACTCTTTCTAAGAAAAAAAATCTAAACATTCTTATAATTAGAAATCAACAATGGTTTTATAGTGCCCCTGGATAAAGTTGAAATTCTCCAAAAGCTATAAAGTCTCTTAAAATTTCGTCTTGATCTATCTTATTAGCCTCATCTGCTGCCACTCTATCCCTGTCCTCTCTTCCTTTCTGTGCCCTAACTTTGCTCATTCAATTCCCAGCTATACTAAACCATCTGAAAAGTTTCTTGGATTCTAATGAATACCCACATCTTCATTCTTTTGCATAAGTAGTACACTCCCCCTGGAAAATTACCTGATCATTCTACCCTTGTTCATGTGAAACACCCTTGGAGACCTATTAAAAATATAGCATGACACTAAACTTTCCTGAGTCATTTCAAGTTGGTCAGTCAGCCTTTGGTGCTTTTGTACCACCTTGTTCACACTGCTATTATCTCTCTCACCACAGCATTTCTTTATTGTCTGTTTACAATTCTGTCTCCTCCAATACTTTATGAGTGCTGAATATGTGAATCTAGAAAAAGGTAATTAGGATATAGATCCAAATTACAGGTTCAGGGCAAAGCTTGGTGAATGAACACTAAGCCTGAACTAAAAATGTTCCTCTGAGATGGGGCACCTGGGTAGCTCAGTCGGTTGAGTGTCCAACTTCAGCTCAGGTTATGATCTCACAGTTCATGGGTTTGAGTTCCTCATCCAGCTCTGTGCTGACAGCTAGCTCAGAGGGTGGAGGCTGCTTTGGATTCTGTATCTCCCTCTCTCGCTGACCCTCCCCTGCTCATGCTGCCTCTCTCTCTCAGAAATCAACATTAAAAAAAATTAAAATGTTCCTCTCAGAAATTTCAGACCTAAATAAAGAGTGTATTTTATATTCTAGTTAGCCATCATCTGCTTCCAGACTGTATTTGATCCCCAGGTAACTGAAACTGTGGAAAGCGAAACCACAGGGCTGCCTCAAGAAACAAGCCAAACTACACATGGTGGAGAGTCCCAAATACCACTACCAGTAGGGAAACAAAATAACCAAACGCTCATACAGCAGAACTCTCAGCGGCAGAGTGTACAATCCAACTTTTAAAATTAACAAGAGATAGAAAGCTAACCAAAACGACAAAATGGAAGAACTCTCCTCTAAAGAAATTCCAGGAAGAAATGACAGCTAAAGACTGCTCAAAACAGATATAAGCAACATAACTGAACAAGAATTTAGAACAATAATCATAAAATTAATCACTAGGCTTGAAAAAAGCATGGAGGACATCAGAGAAACTATGGCTACAAACACTATGGAGCTTAAAAATAGTTATGATGATGTAAAAAAATGCATCCAATGCATGGATTGAAGAGGCAGAAAGGAGAATAAGTGATTTAGAAGACACATTTATAGAAAAAGAAGAAACTGAGAAAAAGAAAGATAAACTGATCCAGGAACATGAAAGAAGAGTTCGATAGCTCAGTGATACAATCAAATGAAACAATATCTGTATCATAGGAATTCCAGAAGAGGAAGAGAGAGGGAAAGGTGCTGAAGGAGTCCTTGACAAATTATAGCAAACAACTTCCCCAACCAGGGGAGGGAAGTAGACATTGAAATTCAAGAGGCACAGAGAACTCCCTTCAGACATATCTTGAATCGATCTTCTGCACGACATACCATAGTGAAACTGGCAAAATATAAGGACAAAGAGAGAATTTCGAAAGCAGCTAGGGAGAAAAGGGCCCTAACATACAAAGAGTAACCTATCAGAGTGGCGACAGACCTATCTAATGAAACTTGGCAGGCCAGAAAGCAATGGCAGGAGATCTTCAATGTGGCGAACAGAAAATATATGCAGCCAAGAATCCTCTATCCAGCAAGCCTGTCATTCAGATTAGAAGGAGAGATAAAAGTCTTCCCAAACAAACAAAAATTGAAAGAATTTGTCACCACTAAACCAGCCCTACAAGGAATCCTGAGGGGGACTCTCTGAGGGAAGTGTTGCAAGGAATGAAAGATACCAGAGACACTACCACAAACATGAATCCCACAAAGGACACGATGACTCTAATCCCATATATTTCAATAAAAACACCAAATGTAAATGGGCTGAATGCTTCAATCAAAAGACATAGGGTAGCAGAATGGATAAAAAACCAAAATCCATCTATTTGCTCTCTACAAGAAACGCATTTTAGACTGGAAGATACCTTCAGATTAAATGTAAGGGGAAGGAGAAATATATATCATGCTACGGTAAGTCAAAAGAAAGTTAGAGTAGCTATACTTATATCAGACAAACTGGACTTTAAATTAAAGACAATAACAAGGTATGAAGAAGGGCATTATATAATAATTGCTGGGTCTGTCCATCAGGAAGAACTAACAATTATAAATGTCTACACACATAATATGGGAGCACCTAAATATTTGAAACAATTAATCATAAATAGAAACAATCTTATAGATAAGAATGTGCTAATAGCAGGGGACTTTAATACTCCACTTACAGCAATGGATAGATCAACCAGACATAAAATCACTAAAGAAACAATGGACTTGAAAGACACATTGGGCCAGATGGATCGGACAGATATATTTAGAACTCTACATCCTGAGGCCATGGAATTCACTTTCTTTTCAAGTGCACATGGCACATTCTCCAGGATAGATCACATACTGGGACATAAAGCAGCCCTCAATAAATATAAAAGAATTGAGATCATACCATGCACACTTTCAGATCACAATGCTTTGAAACTTGAAATCAATCACAAGAAGAAGTCTGGGAAACCTCCAAACACATGGAGGTTAAAGACCACCCTACTAAAGAATGAATGGGCCAATCAGGCAATTAGAGAAGAAATTTAAAAATATATGGAAACAAATGAAAATGAAAATACAACAATCAAAACTCCTTGGGATGCAGCAAAGGAGGTCCTAAGAAGAAAGTACATCGCACTCTAGGCCTATTTCAAGAAATTAAAAAAGTGCATGTGCAAAATCTAACAGCTCACCTAAAGGAACTAGAGGCAGAGCAACAAGAGCACCCCAAACCCAATAGAAGAAGAGAAATAGTAAAAATCAGAGCAGAAATAAACAACATAGAGACCAAAGAAACAAT
>NW_024081785.1:304039-482167 GCF_003009895.1 Hyaena hyaena | reverse complement strand
AATAAATAAATAAACGTTAAAAAATAAAAATAAATAAATTCTAGTTAGAGACTAATTTCAGTTGTTGGTCTTCCTAAAGCTTGCTAACTTCAGCCAAAATGAGGTTTCCCCAGACGTAGGGAACCCCCAACCCAAAACCCAAGTGGAGTCACATTAACATTTTTTTTTATTATTATTTCTAGGAGAGAGAGACAGCGTGAGCAGGGGAGGGTCAGAGAGAGAGGGAGTCACAGACTCTGAAACAGGCTCCAGGCTCTGAGCTGGCAGTCAGCACAGAGCCCGACGCGGGGCTCGAACCCACGAACCGCGAGATCATAACCCAAGCGAAAGTCGGACGCTTAACCTACTAAGCCACCCAGGCACCCCTAACATTTTAAGTAATGGAACTTGACTTACTACTAAGTTAGGCACTGAAGGTTTATTTGTATGAAGCTTTAAAAAGTAAATAAATCTCAAGGTTAAGTGTCTGAATCTTGATTTCATCTCCAGTCACAATCTTGTGGTTTGTGGGATTGTGCTGACAGTGCTGAGCCTGCTTGGGATTCTCTACCTCTATATATCTGCTCTTCCCCCACTTGCATTCTCTCTCTCTCTCTCTCTCTCTCTCTCTCTGTCTGCCTAAAAAATAAATAAACATTAAAAAAATAATTATCCACCTCTTTCCAGATTCCTTCTTTATCACATAGGAGGCTAAATAAAAGGGATTAATAGTTACCTGTATTTATTTAAAAATTTTTTAATGTTTTATTTATTTCTGAGACAGAAAGAGAGAGAGGGGCAGCGTGAGCAGGGGAGGATCAGAGAGAGAGGGAGACAAAGATTCCGAAGCAGGCTTCAGGCTCTGAGCTGTCAGCACAGAGCCTGACGCGGGGCTCGAACCCACGAACCCTGAGACCATGACCTGAGCAGAAATCGGACACTTAACTGACTGAGCCACCCAGGCACCCCTAGTTATCTGTATTTTATTTTATAGATTTTTTTTATTTTTATTTTTTTTAGTTATCTGTATTTTAAACCTATTTTTTAGTTCTTTGGAAGAGGATGGTGAAACCTCAATATCCATGTAATTATTTTATCATGGGAAGCTCTAATGAGAGGCACGCTACCAAGTATAATAGAATCTGGAGTGTCTTATTTCTGGAATTACCATGTCTCTTTCTTAGTCATTATCCTGTCTGTGGAAATAGGAGGGTTTGGGGATTCCTACCAAGATGGGAAGGGGCATGTGTGTCCTCTTCCTGGGCCTGGTAACAATATAATGCACTCTTCTGGGCCAATGGGCTATAACATTTTTATATTGTGCAAACCTATTAATAAAAAATTCTGTGCATGGCTCCTGTTATTCATTTATTTATGTATAAATTATATGGCTGTACTACTTTATGTATAGCATATATAAAAATGGGAAGTAAAAAGATAAAAGTAGACTAATAGTCTTTTAGAAATTACTTTGTTTACTTTAACAGAGCATAGTTACACAGAGTAGATATAAGTCCATCACTCAAGCAGCCTTATAAGTTTGGATATTTTAGGCTGACATTTTGGCAAATAGGATTATCATTGTTTTGGTCTTATAACATGACTGATGAAGAGCTTGGACTGGGAGTAGGAGTGCCTGTCCAGCTATTGCTATTTATCTGAGATTGTAGTGTCACCAATTTTTGAATTCATGTGTTCATTTTATAATGGTTGATTGCTTTATGCTACACGATCAATAAAATAATATTACAGGGCATGTGTAAACTGTAATGTATCATGATATGCTCAGAAAGAATGACAAAAGAGAAAGTAATCTTACTACCCTTTCACATGGTAGGACTTCTATTGTTTCCTCAGAATATCTCACTCACTGCAAGGCAGCACCTGTACTTTCGATATGTGGGCCAGGGAAGGTACTAATATTAACCAGTATATTGATGATTAGTGAACTTAAATGTTTTGATAAACATAAATATACGTTAAAGTAGTAATATTGATATTACTGCACCCCAATGAAGTAATCCTCTTGGACACATTCTGAGGAATATATACCCACATTTGGAGGCCACTACTCTGGGTTACAGTGTATCAGACAAATTGGGACTTTGTTCCTCAATATAATTATTGGCAATGCTTGAAGTTCTATGAGAAATAAAACAATGTATTTGTCCCAAAAGGAGGTGCAGAAACAAGGAATAGGGTGTGTGTGTGTGTGTGTGTGTGTGTGTATGTGTGGCTCTCAATAAAACACATAAATTTATGTTCACATTTGTGGATTTTGGATCCCATTTTTGAAAAGGTGTACCATTCTCTTTCTTTCTTTCTTTCTTCTTTTTTTTTTACAAATAGTTTATTGTCAAATTAGTTTCCACATAACACTCAGTGCTCATCCCCAAAGTGCCCTCCTCCATGCCCATCCCCCCTCCCCCCCACATCCATCAGTCCTCAGTTTTTGTCAGCATTCAAGAGTCTCTCATGGTTTGCCTCTCTCCCTTTCCCCCACCATTTCCCCCCTTCTTCTCCCCCTTGTTCCTCCGTCAAGTTCCTCCTAATCCTCCTATACGTGCAAACATATGATATTTGTCCTTCTCTGCCTGACTTATTTCGCTCAGCATAACACCCTCAAGGTCCATCCATGTTGCTACACATGGCAAGATGGCGGAGAAGTAAGGAGCTCCGTACTTGCACTCGCGCCCATACATCACACAGAAATGTACCATTCTCTTTCTGAGCATGCTTCTCTTAAAGTACTGAGTTTGGTCATCACTGCTACATCCTGCATTCTATTGTGACTTCTGTAGTGTCCCCAGTAAGTGGAGCAAGGATGAAAATTTGAGGAGTGATATGGGTTTTAAAATATATTTCCAAAACTGTAGCTGAGTTGGTTACTGTAAACTGCATATACTTATGATTCTAAATATTTAGAAAAGTTCTCTAGATTTCAGAAAGCAAATGAATAGCACCCTGTGAGATCAGATACTGTTACCTCCAGTGTTATGCAAAATTCTAGTCCATAGTAGGCAACCTATAAATGCTGGTTGAATAAAAGAAGCATGTTGTGTTAATGAAAACCATTTTGCGTAGTAAATTCTGAAAATCTATGGCAGTCTAAGGAAGAGTTATGTGATTAATTTTAGCTTAGGAATGGTTAGTAAATTATTTGAGATCATTTTAATATAATTGGGAAGATGATGTCTAAAGGATGGAAATGTATTTTTTAACTATGAAACAGTAAATATAATTGTTTAAACCAAACAAATGAAAACAAAAACCACATTCTGTGTAGCATATGTGACATCATAAGATTAATGCATCCGTTTAGAAAGACTGAATAAATAGAAAACATATATATTTTATTTTATATACCAGAAGTGTTGTGGGGAATTTTCAGGTAAATCAAACTGTTACTTGAACTGTCCTTTCAAAGCATCACCATATTTCATAAACTTTTAAAATAAGAATTATTCTTGCTGAAGTTATATGAGAAAGTTGTTTGTGAGATTAGAGGAATGGGATGGTGGCAGAGCTAGTGGGTGTGGTTTTAGGTCCTTTACCCTTGAGCCACCAGCAGGGACATCCCAGAGGTTCTCAGAACTCTGAGATGATAAAGCATAGAGGTATCTTTATAAGTTAAACAACTTAATGATGTTTTCATTTATTCATACAGCATCCATACATTTATTTATTCAATTACACATTCATTTGGCTAGCATTCACTTTGTTTCTTCTATGTTGTGGCACTGCTTTAATCTCTAGGGGAATCAGAGTGGATACATAGAATCTCCTGACCTCAAAGGATTTACAGTATTGTGGGTGATTGCTGCACAGTGAGATCAATTACAGAACCTTGCTCTGTTTTGGGTTGTAGTCAATTGAGTCTCTTTATAATCGAGTTGATCAATTTTTTAGAAATTGGCTGAGATAGAAAATATCCTTTACAAGTCAGTTACAACTCTATGGTAAGTTATCAACTTTGGATGATTATGATGGTTCAGTGTAGGTTCACCCTTAGTAAAAAAAGTATCATTCTGGTGAGTGATATTGATGATGGGGAGGTTCTGTTTTGTGTGGCGGCAGGGGTGAATATGGAAAATCTGTTACCTCCATTTCAATTTTGTTGTAAACCTAAAATAGCTTTAAAAAAATAAAGCCTTATTAAAAAGTCAGTCACAAAAGGCTTATTGGTAAGTACAGGTATATAAACAAACATCTTTTTAGTTGTTTTGTAGTTTTTATTCTGGACAGCAGATATTTAATGCATTGGCATCCATAGTGATATCTTTTTCCTGGTGACCTTCAAACTTAGCCTCAATGTATTTACTCAATTCCTCATTAAAATATATTATATGTAGAAGAAATGCAGATCAGACCAAGATGCTTTGAGGGTTTACTGTGTTCTTGTCTGCTAAATTTTTAGGAACGTTATTGTGTATGGGGAAGTTTTACTTGACGCGACATTTCCATATTTCAGCCAGAGTTTCTTAAATTTTTCAGTTCTCATAAAATACAGTTTGAGTCTTTATGCATTATGTATGATTCTTTATGACATCTAATCCCCCCTTTTCACCCTAGAGTGTAACTATAAATAGCCATAACATTTAGCCCTGGCTATTGAACAAGCATGAGGAAAATTTAGATCCAAATGGGAGTTATTGCTTTACATTTCATGATTCAGTGTGCAATCTGTATTTTAAAATGGCTCTCTCATTATTATAAATATGCTCCTTTTTGCCTAATTGTGACATCCTCAACAACAATTAATGCTAATTTAGTTCATGGCACTTTAGAATAAGTAACTTCTATGCTTCAAAATGAAACAATAATTGTATTATAGATAGGATATTAAGAAAAACTTTTCATTAAAGTTCTAGCTCAGCCACTACTGGTGGTCATATGGGGCTTCTTATGAATTTATTACTAAAGCTGATCAATAACAATTGAGGTTCAGTTTAAAATTTAGAAAAATATGAACTGGCTGTATTTGTTGTAATCTATAGGTATTATTAAAAGAAAATTAATATTTTTGGGGGAGCACTTTAAATTTTACCATGCAATCACTAGACCTCTTTGGATGCTTATATACTACCATGGCTTTGAGAAATTTAAAAACACATTGACATATTTCATATGAATCTTTGCCTCTTGCAATGATGTAATGAATGAAATACAAAGAGGGTGAGTATATGGCTTAAATGAGAAAACATATGGAGGTGTGCTGACTTCAGTAATTGTTGACTGAATGAATGATTGCATAGTAAAGAAAAATATGGTAAGCTTTTAACTGTGCTGTGTGAGATTAATTAATAG
Organism: Hyaena hyaena; assembly: GCF_003009895.1. Lineage (NCBI taxonomy): Eukaryota > Metazoa > Chordata > Mammalia > Carnivora > Hyaenidae > Hyaena > Hyaena hyaena. The sequence continues at coordinate 476,881 of NW_024081785.1, read as the reverse complement.
TGGGAGACCAAGGAAGGGTCGAAACCAGTGATAATTGCAATGACAGGCAAGACTTGGCTCCAACACTTCATTAAACTTCTATTTTTATGGGGATTTTTTCATTTCCACTGGAATGAACAAGTCAGTATGCATGACTTATTCTGCAATGAACTTTGATGAATTTTCTAAGTACATAAAAAATGAGTTGCATCCTTCTCTTAATCCGAGAAACCCCCTATACCTACACTGATAAACCCTCTGATGCACATGTAAGAAGGCAGAATAATGGGCATGAAGGACAATCATCTATCTGTATATATAAAATATATATTTTTGCTTGTCAGTAATAACTCTGAACTGCCTACAGCATTCATCGTGCCTCTTAAAAGTCAGGTATTGTATTGAATTCAAAAATTCTCTTATGCTGAGCAGGGAAAGGGAAAAAAAAATCAAACACTTTCTGAATTGGGCCCAAATATCCAAGGTTAATTTTCTGAGAAAGCTGCAGCGGCTAGATAAGGCCATCCCCTGCAAATTAGTTTTGCCTGCCTGGATTACAGCTAAATTTATGCAGCTTGCCTTATCCTTTCGGAAGCGCCTCTGAAGTGTCGTAATTAACTGGCACACATAAAGTGAGCACATTTTCTGCTTGGTGGCTGCCATTCCTCATTTCATCTCAGTTCTAACCGAAATGGAAAGGTAGTTTCTTATTTTTACTGTTAAAAACACACATGAATGCACTTGTGTGTGTATGAGCAAACACACGCACATGCGCACACGCACACACTCACACACACACATACACAAACACACCCTCCAATACTTCACAAGTCTTTGAAAACAATCATAAAACAGCTTCAGAACAGTTTGGAAATTTAAAAGGGTAAAGAATACTGCTGAGAGAGCAGAGAGACATTTTTGCATAAAATTGTAATAAAGAAAAGCCACCTTTATGAAGTGGCTGGACTGATTTGGGTATATTTTTTTAACTAGAAAAATTGGGTTTTAACCTATTTTCTTTGTGTATTTCTTGGTTATCTAAATGGAAGCTCAAAAAAAAATCAAGGTATGGTGAAAACAAGTTATCTTCATTATCAATATATCTTTACTTTGTATTTTCTATTGTCATTTCTTTACATATTTTGTATTTTCCCTTTGCCCACCCCCTTTAAATATTTCCATTAAAACTTAAGCCGAAAAAAAAAAAAACACCCTATCCTATCATGAGACCCCTTTCTCAGAGATGTGACTCCATCTTTCCATTCATTTATATATGTATTACTTTGGCTGAACAACTTCTTTTTCTTCTGAACACAAGGCTGAAGCGGTCAGTATTTATTGAATATCAATATAAGCCTTTGTCGGAACTGTCCTCGTTATTATATTTGACTTTGATCGGCTCCTAGAAAATACACTAGATATTTCAGTATGCTTCACATACTTCATTAAAGAGGTTTGGTTTTGTTTTTCTTTTGAACATTAAAACATTGGATTTGCAGCCCGCAGAAGCTGATCAAGAATCCCATAATGTCCAGGCTCATGGAGTTCCACACTGAGTATGACACCCGATCAGTCATAATCCGTAAAACACCAGGAGAGATTTTCTATCCTGCATCCCATACTCTGTTCCCAGATTTTCTTTGGCTTTAATTCCTCAAACAGTTATTATGAGGATTAAATGAGTTAATACACATAAAGTGTTTAGAACTGTGCCTGGCACTTAGCAAATGTTCAATAAATGTTAGCTGTTATTCTATTCTCAGTGGGATGCTGCTCTAATGTTGGCTTCTGGCTGAGTCCTTACTCATTCACATAGCAGTTGCTTTTTCTCCAGTGAGTTTTTATTTTTAGCAGGTGAATCATATCAGAATTTCATTTCTCTCATCTTTCCTGAAAAACATCACTTTTTATTGTGACTTTTTCCTTCTAATCTTTCTCACTGCAAATCTAGGACATCATATTTCGCCCTCTTTTCTAGGTGGCCCCTTTGAGTCCTTCTAGGTCTTTTCCATACTCTCCCATTATGATTCTTATAACATTTGCTCTCTTGGATTCTCATTTCTAGAAATGTTTAATTGTCTCTCTCATGTAACCACTCAGGAGAAAGAGAGTACCCCAAACTTTTTTGTGTATGGAAAGAACTTAGTGGTGCCTCAAGGAAGATGTGATTTGAATGCAGAAGTCATCTAATACAGTGTAGAAGATATCTGTGTTCCTTGATTATTTTTTTCCTACAGGAAAATTTCCATGCTGAGATTGATTGCCTTTACATGAAATAAAATATTCACTTCTTCAACTCTAATTGCACATTTAAAAGACAATTAACAATTTGTAAAAGTCAGTCACTTGGATCTACAGATTGATTGTTGCACTTACCTTCAAAATACCTTCCAATGATCGTGGCTAGAGCTTTGAGACTTTCCCAGGAACGGGGACTACATTCACATTCTTTTTTGGGTGTGTAGAGTGGAAGGGGAGCTTTATCTTTTGATGACTTGTTAGAAGTGTGAGAGAGAATCAGACAAAATATTTCCCAATGGGAAATGTTAGACTTATTTAGGACATAAGAGTTTTGGTCCTGCTTCTAGTCATGGTTCTATAATATTTGCTTCCACTAACATAGTAAATGTTTGGAAAGTAAATGTAAAGTTGAGGCTAAAAGATTGCTCATTTTGAGGGACTAAAAAGCCAGTTCAATGCTTCTTGGCCTTTTGGCTAAGATCAAGTGTAAAAATGCCAGTTCAGAAGATAGAGTTCAAGTTACTTGAAGTAAGAGTGCTTAAGTGATGGGGTACCCGGGTGGCTCAGTTGGTTAAGCATCCGACTTTGGCTCAGGTCATGATCTCACAGTTGGTGGGTTTGAGTCCCACAGTGGGTTCTGTGTTGACAGCTCAGAGCCTGGAGTCTGCTTCAGGTTCTGTGTCTCCCTCTCTCTCTTTGCCCTTCCCCTGCTCATGCTCTGTCTCTCTCTCTCTCAAAAATGAATAAAGATTTTTTTAAAAAGTGCTTGAATGACACATTATAGGTGTTCAAATGTAGAGACAGGAGACAGCCATGGTTCTGAGATAAATATATTATTCAGTTTTGTTGACTTACTTAAAAGTGATTCCTTGAGAAACCTATAGGGTTCTGACCACCAGGGTGTGGTTTAATTGTAATTAGAAGCCCACAAACCTTATCTCACCTTCCGGTTTTAGAAAGATCTGGCAAGGTAAAATGCAGTATTCCAGAGGAGGAGATGGGGTAGGTTGAAGTGGGTGATCCACAGCTTCCACACAGACTGTTATGGGTCAGAACTGGTTCTTGTACAGTCAGTTGCTGAAGCTAGAAGGGTTTCAGGAATGATTATTAAAATTGTGACTGACTGACCTATACCTGACTATAGGTCCAGGTATAGGGTTCTAACTACCACAGCTGTGCAGACATCTGCCATTATGGCAAAGTTGACCAGGATCTATGGGACTGGATAGAATATAGTTTCATTGCCATATTATGATGCAACAAGAAGCAATGCCATTGACAGAATTTTCTCTTTCTTCCTCCCTTTGAAAGGGGATTGACTTGTTTTAATTTTTTATTTTTTTAAAGTTTATCATTTTTTGAGAGAGGGTGTATGAGCATGGGGTGGGGGCAGAGAGAGAGGGATAGAGAATTCCAAGCAGGATCCGTGCTGTTAGTGTACAGCCTGCTGTAGGCCTTGATCCCATGAATGGTGAGATTATGACTTGGGTCAAAGTCAAGAGTCAGATGCTTAGTCGACTGAGCTACCTGGCGGCACCTGTGGACTGACTTCCTTTACATTTAAGAGTAAAACTTTACCTAAGTGGTTATTGAAAATATTCCATTGATAATATAATCTATTTTTATGTTTTAAACAAATGCGTGTTTTGTTGATTATAAAATAATACACAGTATTTAAAATTTTTAAAAATCTGGGATTTTAAAAAAATCTGTTGTGCAACATTTAAAAAATATATTTGAAACACTTTGGTGTACTTTCTTTTACCACTTCAGATATTTAGTGTGTGGCTAAGCACCCGAGTTATTTTCTGGCTGTGATTGTTACTTGGTGACAATCCTAGACATTTTACAACCGTGTATGTAACTGTACCCTACAGAGAGCCACACCAGGTCTTACTTTACGTATTCTCATCTTAAACAACATCAAAAAGTAATGAAAGGAAGCTTTTCAATGCAACAAAGCATAGACAGTCTTAATGTTAATGGGTCTATTAGCATAGTGGAATGACTACCCAGGCTGATCTCCAGCAAGATTTAAGCAAAATACCTTAAATTATAATTATCAACACATACTTAAGGAATACATATTTTCTCCCATTCAAGGAGAGGGAGATCTCTATTGCCTCCTCTTGAAATGTTATAAACTCCTGAAGGTAGGAATGAATGGAGGAATAACAAGACAAAAGAAAACTCAGGGATATTTCTAGAGCACTCTATGACCTCTTGACTTGAGTCAGGCTTTGAACTCAGCAGAAAAATAAAGTATTTTCATCAAATTGCTCTCATCTTATTTTAAAGTCTCTCTATAATGTTTGCTTCAAAGAGCTGTTATTACTCTTTTTTATATTTGAAAATATAGACTAAACTAATTTGTTAGAATTATGCTGTAAGCTTTCATGTGAGGTAAATCTGGATTCTCAATCTTAATATAAAAATACATTTTAAATTAAGTTTTTTATTTATATTTCTTGCTTTAAAAAATGTTTGGTCACGAGTGTTGGGTTTTTTGTTTAGCTATGACAGAACTCTATTCACTGAAAATTCCCTCCAAAATGACAGTCTATGAAGGTTAGGAACATATTAAAAATGTACCAAAATTTTAGGTAGTTTATTTAAGGTGTGTCAATTTTTTTTAATGTTTATTTTATTTTTGAGAGAGAGAGAGAGAGAGAGAGAGAGAGAGAGAGAGACAGCATGAGTGGAAGAGAGGCAGAAACAGGGTGACACAGAATCTGAAGCAGGCTCCAGGCTCTGAGTTGTCAGCACAGAGCCCCACATGGGGCTCGAACTTACTAACTGCCAGATCAAGACCTAATCCAAAGTCAGATGCTTGAGCCACCCAGGAGCCCCAAAGGTGTGTTAACGTAATGAAACTGAGAGTGACCTAAACCAGAAAAGCTATATTCTAAGCGAACCTGAAAAGTCAGTTATTCATAGAAATAGCCCAGGATTAATGGATTTTAACAACAACAACAACAAACAACAACAAGAATACTACCACCTTTGGAAAAGCTTGAGAATTTTCACTTTCTCTAGAGTTAGATACAACTAACCTCAGTCTAGAGGCTCAAAAAAATAATAATTCTTTTAAAAAAATCAGTTTCCAAAGCCTATTCATTTTTTCTATTTACTTTTTTAAAAATACAAATTGTATATATTTAAGGTGTGCAACATGATGATTTGATATACTATACACAATGAAGCCTATTTATTCTTAATATTCTTTCTAGAATGTCTTGTATGTCCTTCCCCTGTCTGATCCTCTTTGGAGATGTGAGGCTCTGGTGATGTCCAGATCTTTTACACTGACATGAACATTTGTTCGTTTTCTGTAATAAGAAAGAAAATGAAAAACAATTTCCACCCTCCCCTTAGTTGGAGGAATAACTTCTCTCTCCCTGTGCACAGGTAATCGTAGGGCAAAACAGAGTGAGCCAGAGGTCTCTGCATGAGCAAGTGTTTGCTGCTCAGCATGGTAGTACTTGCTGCTCCACACAATGCCCCATGGCGGGGGTCTTTTCAGGTCACCCTCAGCAGCTATTCCTGGTACCAGCTTTCAGCAGATGTTTCTTCAGCGTGACCCTGGTTGCAAAACACTCCTACCAGCAGTGGCTCTCATGACTGAGATGAGATCTAGCTTCTAGTGGTTGTTTTCAGTTGGCAGCAATGGATTTAAGCAGCAGCTTTAATCTAGGCCTCCTGGTCTTTCATCTGTGGGACAATTTAGGATAATTAGAGTGATTCCCTTGCATTACCTTTATATTCTTCTAGCACCCTCTGGCTAAGACCACTTCTCTCTCCCATGTGCAGGCGTGTGCGACTTCAGTCTTGGGCAACGGGACTGTTCTGGAGACAGGAAAGTAAAGAATCTAGGGCAGCATTGTGGCTCAGAATCACCCAAAGCTTTTGTTTGTGCCAATTCCCAGAAACTGAGATCTTGCTTTCTTGTGACTTCATCACAAGACTTGTGACTTCATCACAAGACTTGTGACTTCCGCCTGCCCCTGTCCTTGCCCATAGATGATGCCTTGTTCCTGTTACTGGTGCCCTGAGCTGTTACTTGGCTTCAAGTGTCTGTGTTGGTACCCAGTCAAATACTCCAACCCTTCCTTGCTCTTCTTCTCATAGGGTGAGGACTTCTTTTCCTGTTCCTTGGAACACAGGGAGAGTTAAGCTCTGTGTCTGGGTGCGGGCCTTCCCTATGGGCTTCAGGGCGTGGTTTTGCACACTTACTCCTGAAGGCAGCATGTAGAAAGAGTCTTGCCAAGACCCGCTAATACAGTGTGTTATAGGCTGCTTTGGGGAACCTTAGTTCCAATACAACCCACCAGGTTTGCTTTATATTTGTATAATCATGAGGCTTCTTGAGCATTTTTCCCAGGAAGAGAGAATGTTATCCTTAAGGTGAATTCTAATCCCTCATTTTCCAAAGAGAAAATGCCTGGAAGCTTTGTTTCAGTGTTGACTCTGCTGGTGTGTTTCCTTCTCCTCCCCTTCCTTGGCTTCCCTGCTCTGAACTCATGGTGATAAAGGAGTGTTCTCTGAGCCCTGGATCTGGGGCAGGTATTCCACTCTTCTTTAAGAATGATGAGGATAATGTCATTCACTCCTCATGATGACCGTCTCTTTCTTGTTATGAACACAGTACCTCATTTAATTCTTTTAACATTCCTTAATATGCAAGAAAAGTAAGGTTCAGAGATTGAGAAGTCGTACATACATGGATTTGGAAAAAAAAATCTTCCATCTTTCTTTATATATCTCTCTTCACAGAGTTCTGGGTCAAAATGCAAATTAAATTCCCTGAGAAAAGTTCCCCAAAGTAAATATGCAAATGTGCTCTAATTATGGCCATGTATTACATATGAGTATGCCCTTCCTTGTAACAAAATTGGTTTCTGTTATTAGATATTTCCATGTGTTAAATATTTATCATTGCTTTGATAAGTTAACATGCTACAACTAATTATTGACCCTTTCTTTTACAATTTTTTTTGTTTCTAACCTTAACATTGTGCACTCTGCATAATCTGATCACTGTAGCTTTATTTGGTTGAAAACATGTTTCGATTACATACTAGAGTTTTAGTGTTGAAAAGCATTCAGTGAGTCTATATTAGAACTGGTAACAAATGAATAAAATGAGAGATGAATACCTAAAAGTTTATACATGTAGGAATTTGAAAATTTAACAACAATCATTACAGTGGAACTACAACATTCAAGGATGATGGTTTTATGTAGAATGATCACTTTGGTGTATTTTTGTGAGTATCAAGCAAAGCACGAATCCATACCAGAAATAATATTTTAGTGGAAGTCATAAAAATATGTAAAATATGTCAATAATCAGTGGAAAGGGTATGGGTTATTTATTTATTTAAATTTATTTTTTTAATTTATTTTTTTAATTTACAACCAAGTTAGTTAACATATAGTGCAACAATGATTTCAGGAGTAGATTCCTTACTGCCCCTTACCCATTTAGCCCATCCCCACTCCCACAATGCCTCCAGTAGCCCTCTGTTTGTTCTCTATATTTAAGACCTCTTATGTTTTGTTCCCCTCCCTGTTTTTATATTATTTTTGCTTCCTTTCCATTATGTTCATCTGTATTGTATCATAAGGTCCTCATATGAGTGAAGTCATATGATATTTGTCGTTCACTGACTGACTAATTTCGCTTAGCTTATTACCCTCTAGTTCCATCCATGTAGTTGCAAATGGCAGCATTTCATTCTTTTTGATTGCCGAGTAATACTCCAGTGTGTATGTGTGTGTGTGTGTGTGTGTGTGTGTGTGTGCACAGGCGTGTGTGTGTGTGTGAGACCACATCTTCTTTATCGATTCATCCATTGATGGATATTTGGGCTCTTTCCATACTTTGGCTATTGTTGATAGTGCTGTTATAAACATTGGGGTGCATGTGTACCTTCAAAACAGCATAGCTCTATCACCTATTAGTGCAATTACTGGGTCATAGTGTAGTTCTATTTTTAATTTTTTGAGGAAAGTCCATACTGTTTTCCAGAGTGGCTACACCAGTTTGTATTCCCACCAGCAGTGCAAAAGAGATCTTTCTTTGCATCCTTGCCAACATCTATTGTTGCCTGAGTTGTTAATATTAGCCATTCTGACAGGTGTGAGGTGGCATCTTATTGTGGTTTTGATTTGTATTTTGCTGATATGAGTGATATCGAGCATTTTTTTCATGTTTCGGTTGGCCATCTGGATATCTTCTTTGGAGAACTGTCTATTCATGTCTTTTGCCCATTTCTTCACTGGATTATTTGTTTTTTGGATGTTGAGTTTGATAAGTTCTTTATAGATTTTAGATACTAACCCTTTATCTGATATGACATTTCCAAATATCTTCTCCCATTCCATTGGTTGCCTTTTAGTTTTGCTGACTGTTTCCTCCACTGTGCAGAAGCTTTTTATTTTGATGAGGTTCCAATAGTTCATTTGTGCTTTTTCCCTTGCCTCTGGAGACATGTTGAGTAAGAAGTTGCTGCGGCCAAGGTCAAAGAGGTTTTTGCCTGATTTCTCCTTGAGGATTTTGAGGGGTTCCTATCTTACATTTAGGTGTTTCATCCATTTTGAGTTTATTTTTGTGTATGGTGTAAGAAAGTGGTTCAGTTTTATTCTTCTGCATGTCACTGTTCAGTTAGTTTTCTTAGCACCACTTGCTGAGGAGACTGTCTTTATTCCATTGGATATTCTTTCCTGCTTTGTCAAAGATTAGTTGGCCATATGTTTGTGGGTCTATTTCTGGGTTCTATATTCTGTCCCATTGATCTGAGTGTCTGTTTTTGTGCCAGTACCATACTGTCTTGATTACAGCTTCACAATACAGCATGAAGTCCCGGATTGTGATGCCCCCTGCTTTGATTTTCTTTTTCAAGATTGTTTTGTCTATTTGGGGTCTTTTCTAGTTCCATACAAATTTTAGAATTGTTTGTTCTAGCTCTGTGAAGAATGCTGGTTTTATTTTGATAGGGATTGCATTGAATATGTAGATTGCTTTGGGTAATATTGACATTTTAACAATATTTGTTCTTCCTATCCAGGAGAATGGGATATTTTTCCATTTTTTTGGGTGTGTGTGTCTTCTTCCATTTCTTTCATAAGCTTTCTATAGTTTCTAGTATATAGATTTTTCACCTCTTTAGTTAGGTTTACTCCTAAGTATTTTAGGGTTTTTGGTGCAATTGTAAACGGGATCGATTCCTTGATTTCTCTTTCTGTTGTTTCATTATTGGTTATAGGAATGCAACAAGGGGCCCCTGAGTGGTTCAGTTGGTTAAGCATCCAACTTCAGTTCAGGTCATGATCTCATGGTTCGTGGGTTTGAGCCCAGCATCGGGTTCTGTGCTGGCAGCTCAGAGTCTGGAGCCTGTTTCGGATTCTGTGTCTCCCTCTCTCTCTGCCTCTTCCCTGCTCATGTTCTGTCTCTCTCTGTTTCAAAAATAAATAAACTATATAAAAAAAAATAAAGAACAAACTTTACTTTTTAAAAAAAGGAATTCAACAGATTTCTGTGCATTGATTTTATATCCTATGACTTTGCTGAATTAGTGGATCAGTTCTAGCAGGTTTTTTTGTAGAATCTTGAGTTTTCCATATAGAGTATCATGTCTTCGTGAAGAGTGAAAGTTTGACCTCCTCCTGGCCGATTTGGATGTCTTTTATTTCTTTGTGTTGTCTGATTGCTGAGGCTAAGACTTTTAATACTATGTTGAATAATAGTGGTGAGAGTGGACATCCCTGTCTTGTACCTGACTTTAAGGGGATAGCTCTCAGTTTTTCCCCCATTGAGGCTGATATTAGCAGTGGATCTTTCATATATGGCTTTTATGACCTCGAGGTATGATCCTTCTAGCCCTACTTCCTTGAGGGTTTTTATCAAAAAAAGATGCTGTATTTTGTCAAATGCTGTCTCTGCCTCTATTGAGAGGATCATGTGGTTCTTGTCATTTCTTTTTTATTGATGTGACAAATCACACTGATTGTTTTTGAAGATATTGAGCCAGCCCTGCATCCCAGGTATAAATCCCACTTGATCGTGGTAAATAATTTTTCTAATGTATTGTTGGATCCAATTGGCTACTATCTTGTTGAGGATTTTTGCATGCATGTTCATCAGGAAAATTGGTCTATAGTTCTCCTTTTCAGTGGGGTCTTTGTCTGGTTTTGGAATCAAGGTAATGCTGGCTTCAGAGAAAGAGTTTGGAAATTTTCCTTCTATTTCTATTTTTGGGAAAAGCTTCAAGGGAATGGGTGTTACCTCTTCTTTAAATGTTTGGTAGAATTTCCCTGGAAAGCCATCTGGCCCTGGACTCATGTTTTTTGGGAGATTATTGATTACTAATTCTATTTCTTTACTGGTTATGAGTCTGTTCAAATTTTCTATTTCTTCTTGTTTCAGTTTTGGTAGTTTATATGTTTCTAGGAATTTGTCCATTTCTTCCAAGTTGCCCGTTTTATTGGTATATAATTGCTCATAATATTGTCATCAATTTTGTTAATTCTTTCAAATAGCCAGCTTCTGGTTTCATTGATCTGTTCTGCTGTTTTTGTTTTTTGGTTTTTGTTTGTTTGTTTTGGTTTTTGGTTTTGATAGCATTGATTTCTTCTCTAATCTTTATTATTTCCTGTCTTCTGATGGTTTTGGATTTTATTTGCTGTTCTTTTTCCATATCTTTAAGGTGTAAGGTTAGGTTGTGGATCTGAGACCTTTCTTCTTTCCTTAGGAAGGCCTGAATTGCTATACACTTCCCTCTTATGACCGCCTTTGCTGCATCCCAAAGGTTTTGGGCTGTGGTGTTATCATTTTCATTGGCTTCCACGTACTTTTTAATTTCTTCCTTACCTTATTGGTTAGCCCATTCATTCTTCGGTAGGATGTTCTTTAGTCTCCAAGTATTTATTATGTTTCCAAATTTTTTCTTGTGGTTGATTTCAAATTGCATAACTTTGTGGTCTGAAAACATACATGGTATGATCTCGATCTTTTGTACTTGTTGAGGGCTGATTTGTGTCCCCGTATGTAATCTCTTCTGGAGAATGTTTCATGTGCACTTGAGAAGAATGTATATTCCATTGCTTTAGGATGAAATGTTCTGAATATATGTTAAGTCCATCTGGTCCAGTGTGTCATTTAAAGCCATTGTTTCCTTGTTGATTTTCTGTTTAGATGATCTATCCATTGCTGTAAGTGGGATGTTTAAGTCCCCTATTATAGTATTATTATCAGTGAGTGTCTTTATGTTTGTGATTAATTGATTTATATATTTGAGTGCTCTCATATTTGGAGTATAAATGTTTACAGTTGTTAGGTCTTCTTGGTGGACAGAACCCTTACTTATGATATTATGCTCTTCTTCATCTCTTGTTATAGCCTTTGTTTTAAAGTCTAGATTGTCTGACAAAAGTATGGCTATTCCAGCTTTCTTTTGTCTACCATTAGCATGATACATGGTTCTCCATCCCCTTACTTTCAATCTGAAGATGTCTTTAGGTCTAAAGTGGGTCTCTTGTAAACAGCATATAGACAGATCTTGTTTTCTTATCCATTCTGCTACCTTATGTCTTGATCGGAGCATTTAGTCTATTGACATTTAGAGTGAGTACTGAAAGATAAGATTTTATTGCCTTTATGTTGCTTGTAGAGTTGGAGTTTCTGGTGGTGTTCTCTGGTTCTTTCTAGTCTTTGTTGATTTTGGTCTTTTAAAAAAATTTTTTCATCTTTTCTCCCCTCTGAGAGTCCTCCTTGAAATTTCACTGGTCACGAACTCCTTTAATTTTGGTTTGTCTGGGAGCCTTTTTATCTTTCCTTCTATTTTGAAAGACAGACTTGCTGGATAGAGAATTATTGGTTGTATATTTTTCCGATTCAGCACATTGAATATATCCTGCCACTCCTTTCTGGCCTAACAAGTTTCTGTGTATAGGTTTGCTGCAAACCTGATCTGTTGGTTAAGGGCGTTTTTTCCCTTGCTGCTTTCATGATTCTTTCCTTGCTCATGTATTTTGTAAATGTGACTATGATATGCCTTGATGATGGTCGATTTTTGTTGAATCTCATTTGAGTCCTCAGTGCTTGCTGGATTTTGATGTCTGTGTCTTTCCTCAGGTTAGGAAAGTTTTCCACTGTGATTTCCTCATATAGCCCTTCTACCCCTTTTTCTCCCTCTTCATCTTCTAGGACCCCATATGATTCTAATGTTCCTTTTTAATGATTCACTGATTTCTCTAATTCTTAAATCGTGCTCTTTTGCCTTAGTCTACCTCTTTTTTTCTGCTTCATTATTCTCCAGAAGTTTCTCCTCTATATCGCTGATTCGTTGCTCTACCTCATCTATCCTTGCCACTGTGGCAGTCATTTGAGATTGCAGCTCAATTATTAGATTTTTAAAATTTCATCCTGATTAGTGTTTACTTCTTTTATCCCCACAGAAGGGGATTCTAATTTATTTTCAACCCCAGCTCTTATTCTTACTATTATTGTAAATTCTGGTTCAGACATCTTGCTAGTATCTGTGTTTATTAAGTCCCTGGCTGTCATTTCTTCCTGGTTTTCTTTTGGGGTGAATTCTTTCAGTTCATCATTATGAAGGAAGAAATGGAATTAATAGGGTAAAAAATTTAAAACTAAAAATAACACACACACACACAAATAAAATTAATGATGTTTGATCCTAGGTGTGTTTTGGTCTGGTCGTTGAAAGGAGCTTGATAAAGAAAAAAGAGGAAAAATAAAGGAAAATGTTTGAAAATTTGAAGCAGGGATTACAGCAAAATCGAATAAAATGAAATAGTTGAAGTAAAATAGAATTTGAAAATTTTACAAAAAAGCAAAATATATAGTAGAAAAGAATTAAATAAAAATATTTTTAAGAAAAATTAACAATAAAAATATTTTTTTTCTTATTGTAAGAAAAAGAAATGAAAAGGAAAAAAATTTGAATAGATGGACCAGTGAACAGAGCGGAGCATGATTAAAATAACATCGTTTTCACCTAGAAGTCAAACTATGAAGCACTTTAGAATCCGAAAACTAAGCAGGCAGAGAGAGACACTTGTAGTGTTCCTGAAGAGCTAGGTTGGCACTTTTGGGCAGGGCTTTGTAATAGTTCAGTTCTCTACTAGATGGCGCTTCTTAGCTTACTGGGGTGGATTGTTGTGGTGCTTGTAGGTGCATATACGCATGCGTGGGAGGGGTGAAAATGATATCACCCAGCTATCTAGTCTCTAGTATTGAAACTCTGTTCTCCCTGATCAGCAATTGTGCACCCATCCTTTGTCTTCAACTTCCATCCACTCCACACTTTTACAGCTTGTGACCAAGCCATCAGGTTGCCAGGCAGCACCTCCTCCTGAATTTTATCTCAGATGTGGCTGTGTTTCCCACCCTCTTACCTCTCAGGGGCTGTGGCTTTGGCCTGCTCAGGCCTTCTAGGAGAGGGTCTCACCAAGTAATGGCTGGGTGCCGGCTGCACCCAGCAACATTCGTGCGACCGAGCTGCTGCTGATGCCCAGAGACTGAAGCTGTATGCCAGACCACCCCAGAAAAAGTTCACACAGTTGTGTAGCAGCAGCATTTCAAGGATTATGGAAAATCCCAAAAACACATCTGGCACCAGGCTTCATTCTTAACGTCCTTATTCCAGCACCAGTGAATGTAGTTGTTCTCTGGGGTCTGCTGGGACCTTTACCTGTGAGGTGGCTGCAAAGCCTCTACCAAATGTCCTCCTAGCAGGGCAACCACCTCTCTTCATGTAGCCTGAGGATCCCTGGGACCTCGTTCTCTGTTTCTAGGGATTAGCCCTTCTCACCAGGGTTCTGCCAGGTATCGAGCTGCAGAGTTTCAGAATCTGCACTCCCCCTGTTTATACACTTAATGGAATTTAAAACCTCTCCTTTCTCCCTTTTTAGTTCAGTTCCTGTGGTTGTTTCCACTTTTCCGCTTTCTCTTCAGCTGCTTTGGGTGGGGCTGCTTTTCCTGTACCCCCCCATCTCTGTCCTCTCTCTGCAAGCAAAAACAGCTCCCTGCTCTCCACAGCTTCTCTCTCCCCCCAGTTCACCTCTCTGCACCTGCTACTTGCCAAGTTCTGTGCTTCAGAGTGTGCAGATTGTTGTGTTAATCCTCAAATCAGTTTTTTATGTGTGCAGGATGGTTTAGCATTGATCTGGCTGTATTTCATGGATGTGAGATGCAAAAAAAAAAAAAAAAAAAAAAAAACCCACCACCACAACAACAAACAAAAAACAGAAAAAACTACCATGCTCTGCATCTCTTTAACAAATATAATGAAGGCCTGCTGTGCTCCAGAGCCTGTTGTAAGTCCTCAAGGGTATGGGTTTTTGAATAAGGGGATATTGGATTTCTAAGTCTTATTTCTTACACTTTACTCTTTCTATAACTTGCAGAAGTTCACTTCCCTTATTGATTTTTCTATTTTATTAAGTGGGACCAATAATAATATTTATGTTACAAGTTCTTGTGAGGTAAAATATATGAGAGTGCTTTAAAAACTAAAGCATCCTATGCATACTAGTTTTATTTATTCATGTATTCACTTTATTATTTGCAAAACAATACTTCAGGCAGGGTGGGGACTACAATGTGGTACTGAACACAAACAACAGAAGTACCTGACATAAAAGAGCTTGCAGTTCAGTTCAAAGTGAGAATTTTAAGGCTAATTTTTACTCTAAGTTAGAATCCACTGGAGTTTATTTCATAGCTTATTTTCATCTAAGCCTGAGGAAAGGTTTAAAAGGTTGAAGATATTTGTGTTTATTTAGTCAAATTATGTGTCATGAAAAGTTCCATGATGTTTATTTTTAAGATTATTTTGCACATGTAGTTAAGGGAGACAAAGGCTGAATTTGGGGTATATATAAATTAAGATTGTGAAGCCATTGAGAACTTCTAAGTAGAACTATTTCTTTCTTGATATAAACTGTATACTTCATAAATGACTGCTTTAAAATACGTTATTTTTTAAAAAGCAGTGTGACAAGCAGTGAATTTAAGGTTCCTTAAATTCCTTACGATTTCACTAACAATCTGTCTCTTCCAGAAATCACCTTTGATTAAACTGAGAAATATCTATGGTGTTAGAGTGTAGTGATTGTATAAAAAATGGGGGTAGGGATGTGTGAGTGGCTTAGTTGGTTAAACATATGACTTGGGCTGAAGTCATGATCTCAAGGGTTTGAGAACCGCATTAGGCTCTGTGCTGACAGCTCAGAGCCTGCTTCAGATTCTGTGTCTCCCTGTCTCTCTTTGTACCCTCCCTACTCAAGTTCTGTTTCTCTATCTCTCCCCCTAAAAATGAATAAACATTTAAAAAAATTTTTTTAATAGGTGCATTAATATTCCTGGTTCCACATATTCTTTTTGCCCCTGTTCCATCAAAGGTAGAGTCTGTTTCCATCTCCTTGAGTTCTGGAAAATCTTGATAAATAGAATGATGTGGACACGAATCTATGTTATTTCCAAGGCTAGGTCATAAAAGGGGTACAGTTTCTATTTGCATCTTTCTCTCTTGGGACACACAGCTTGTAATAAGTCCAGCTACTCTGAAGCCACCATACTGGAGAATCTCAATGAGAAGAGCTGGTAGAGAGGGAGTGGGACACCTAGAGACAGCCCATTTGTGCCAGCCTCAGGTGTTTGCATTCTCCCTGAATGTTGAGCCTTTGTGTGATTACAACCTCCTGCCTTCAAGCCCCAGCTGATGCTGAGTAGATTAGAGACAAGCTGATTAGATTCCAACTTCATAAGAGAAATAAATTTTGCTGATGTTTTAGGCCAGTAAATTTTGGACTAGTTTGTTATACATTCATACTTAACTGGAATATACAATAACTCAACTGACTGTTTGCTTATATATTAAGGTGACTTAACTATTAATGGAAGCCACTTAGCTTCTATTTATATTGTTTTCATTACTTGTGCATAACCATTGGATAATAAATGCCTAGAGATCCTATTTTTCCCCATGAAATCTATTTTGAATAAACTCTTTGTATTGGATACACTGCTATGTATATGTAGGAAAATAATGGTATAATTTGATATAGTATAAGGTGTGCCACGATGACTCCCTATAACTTCATACCTTGATTATGTGGATGTTTTTATTTGTTTATTTTTGTTTTTTAAGTAAGATCTATGCCTAATGTGGGGCTTGAACTCAAAAGTCACATGCTCTATTGACTGAGCCAGCCAGGCACCCCAATTGTGAGGGTGTCTTAATGCTTTATTTTATTAGGGTGAATAGGGCTGCAAGTGATAAAAAATGCAAATCAAAGTGGCTGAACCAGATATGTGTTATCTTTTTAAATAAAAAGTTTAATGGTAGGATGCTCCCAGATTTGCCTCCATCAAACCTGACTAGGTTTTACAGACTTGCCTCCTCAAAGTCACAAAAGGGCTCTAAGTATTCCCTGCAGACAGGAAAACATTCATTTAAAGAATGGCTTTCCTATTGTGTATCTTCTTTTTGCAGAAGCCACAGCTGGCTTCCCTTCTGGAAATGTTAGTGTTAGTCAAATGATCTTGGAAGTGTCTTGAATACTAGGCAATACCATGAGAAATTTCAGGATTCTATTAGAAATCATTATTATATCATAAAAGTGGTATGGTCCTAAAAGTTAGGGAACTTAAGAAGAGAAGATCAGATTGTATCAAGTTTACTTATCCTTAGGTTTAGACAGGCCCAACATGTTTATATTTTAAGAGTTAAAAATGCAAAATACAATTATATTATGAATACGTGTAAACTGGGTACAGATAGTCTGCTGTCTCTGAGACACTAAGAACAACTGCTCTGTTAGTTAAAAAGGCCTTGTTCTTGTCTATGAAGAGAGCCCTTTAGCCTATAAAGGATACTCTATCAGGACGTATGAAAAAAAAAAAAAAACAGAACATAGTGATACAGCTGAAATATATAGTCCTTAAGTAATCACAACTTATGGTGAAGTTATTCCTCAAAGTTGCCTTTTATGACATAGCTATTACCTAAATAATCACCTTTCAACCCTGGGGAGATTGAGAATTCAGTGTCAAAAAGTTTAAGATAACCAACATAGTGTTAAATAGCTGATGTTTTATATAATGGTAATTTTAAAGAAATTGTCTCCAGTGAACTTAGACTTAGGAGTCAGCTTGGTTATTCCCATTTAAAATATAAAATTAAGTTATTAATTTTGATCTGCATTTTACATTAAATATTGATTAAGTTTACATACGATGCTGAAACATTTTTGACAATATAAGATTTATCATACTAATATGTTTATTAAATATAGAAGAGTTATTTTGAACTCAAAAAGTTTGCATTAAGTAAAATAATTTAAGTCCTTTAAAATTTGAATACATTAATTTATAAATACAGATTAAAACATTTGAAGTGGTTTAAGTTTGTAAATGGTGCCAAGCATTAATCAAATGGCCTTATAAAAACCAATTATTGAGTCTTGCTAGATTATTAATAGAATTATAATAAATCTATAAGCTGAAATCATGAAGACTGGTTTTTAAAATATGTGACTTTAATAAAATGAATTTAAAAATTTTAAAATCAAAGTAAATGTATGAATAATTCTTTTCTGACCACAAAACTACCTTCAAACTCTCTTTCACCAAGAAATTTATGGTTAACACCTAGGACTTATTAATATGTTTATTCCTAAACCAATCCCTGGCAAGCCTCCTGTGTACACAGTGATTCATTAAGACCTGTCATTTGACCTTAGGGTCCTAGGAAGGGGTCTCTCTTATGCTCCTGCTTTTGTAGCTTGTGTTAACAAAATCAGACTATCCATCATAAACAGAACTTCATGCCTTATACACTAAAAGATAAAGATTTTACTTAACCAAGTTCTTAATTTTTATTTCCTGAGGTGAACACTGTGATTTCTTTGTAGATCATCAATGTTTACTCCGGATAAATGTAACTCCTTGATAATTCCTCGATGCTTTGTTGAGTTACTATGACTTTCAATTATATCTTTTTGTATCCTTTTCAATAGATGTTTTGAAATTTGCTTAATTAGATCTTAAAGGTTCCTTTTCTCCCAGCTTGCTGCGTATCTGAAGTTTCATCTTTCCTGTGTATCACAAGGATCCTCCTTCCCTGGTGATCCTGAGGGAAATATGGAAAGTGGTTTTGGAAATATGCCAACATAAAAGACAAACTATAACTGTAGGGCCTTAAGGAACTGGAATGTGGGGGTTCTCAGCCCCTGCCCAGTAAACTCTTTCCCCCTTCTTTTCTGCAATACATTTCTTATTAATGGCAAAATCTTGGTTTAAATTCTGAGTCTGCAGCTGTCTACAAGATTGAACAAATTCCAAGTTCTGCCAGAAAGGAAGAATCGAGGGTATGGGAGAAGAAGGTGATTCATTAGGCAGTCATAGTGTTTGCCATAATATTTCAAATAGATGAGCTCTGATCCTTTGACATTGTTTATTTGGCTGTAAATATATAAGAGTTTCTTGATATCCCTTGATCAACATTAATGATTAAGGAAGTTAAATTCTTATTTCCTCAAAGAAGTGCTAAATGATGTGTTATAATAAACATTTATACTGTAAGAATAAAGTCATTCAGATATTTAATTATTTAATTAAATATTAAAGGTGGCAAGTAGACCAAACAATATCTTTTAGAAAAAATTGATGCTCAAGTATTAATTGTTAGAATCAGTTGGATGTGATAAATGAGAAATACATTAAAAAGAAACACGGAATGGTCAGAGATCCACAGGTTAATCAATGATGTAATTTAGACTAAAATTATTTCTTTGGTACTTCTCAACCATCAATCTAATTTTTCTTCAGTGCCTACATATGCAAAGCACAAAAAATAGTTAGAATTTTATGATCTAGATGGGACAGAGAATATATGAATTTAAAAAGATTCACAATATGAGATTGGATGCAATAATTGTCACAGTTGTCTAGGCACATAGAGTATAGGAATTCTGGGAAAGGAAAACATTTTCAGCTGAATTGGTAGGATGGCTTATAGTGTAAACCTCTCTCCTAAGTTTTGGGTTACTTATTAGCTGCCTACTAGACATATCCACTTGGGTCTGGGATCAGTTCATTAACCACTGGCTCAAAAATTCTGTAAAAGAGACAGCCCACTGAAGTGTAACTTAAAGCAATCAGCCTTTAATTATCACTTATGCATGTCGTTGATGGTATCTAGCATCTAGTGTTTTTATTTTTGAATGAATGAATGAATGAATGAATGAATGAATAAGTGAGTAAAGGATAAATGAAGAGGGTATTGAATTTGAATGAATCATGAAGGGTGTTAGGATTAGGAATTATTGAAGAGTCATTCAAGTTAAAGAATTGTGTAAACATAGACATAAAACTAAAAACATGCAAAGCATATCATAGGGTAAAATGAATGAGCTAATTTGGTTAGAATGCAGTATTGAAAAATAGGGAGAGATAAACAAAAATGAAGTTGCTGTCAGGTTAAGATGTCTGGCCTCTCTCCTGCAGACAACTGGTAAACAGCTGAAAGGTTTGGATTCAGAGTTCCTGATAAAATTGTGTGATAGGAAAGTAATTCTCACAGTAGTATGAAATATGAATTTCAGGGGTAAAGCAAGTAGTAAAGATTACTGAATAGATCAAGATCAAGGGTCTGAATTAAGATGGGGACTATGAAATGAGAAAGGCACATCTAAATGAAATGTAATGGAAAATTGAGTCTCAACAAGTTATATCAGGGCTTCAGTAGGAGTGAAAGATACATGAATCTTTGACCTGGGATGGTAAGGAGTGGCTGTTATTACAGACAAACAAGAAGGGTCATTTATGTCATTGGATGAGACAATCACAGGTTCAGGCTTAAAAATTTTGGATTTGACAGTAGTAGTTGTGGTAGGCAGCTACTAGAAGGCACCTAATAATCCCCATCTCCTGTGTTTCACACTTATGAGTAATCTCCCCTTGAGTGTAGGCTGGGTTTAAGTAAATTTTTCCTAATGAATTGAATATAGCAGATGAGGTAGGATGTCACATGTGAGATAAAGTTATTAAAAACAACCAAACAGGGGGGCCTGGGAGGTTCAATCCATTGAACATCTGACTCTTGATTTTGGCTTGGGTCATGATCCCAGGGTCATGGGATTCAGCCACGCACTGGACTCTGCACTGATCATGTAACCTGCTTGAGATTCTCTCTCTCTCTCTCTCTCTCTCTCTCTCAAAATAAATAAATAAACTTTANTCTGCACTGATCATGTAACCTGCTTGAGATTCTCTCTCTCTCTCTCTCTCTCTCTCTCTCTCTCTCTCTCTCTCTCTCCCCCCACCTCCTCCCTCTCCCTCTTTCTCCATCTACCACTTTACCTTGCTCCTGTGCTCCCTCTCTAAAATATAAACAAACAAACAAAAGCAAAAACCTTCAGCTTCTATCCTGAAGTGTTTGCCCTGGGAATGCTAGCTGCCATGAACACTGTGTGACAAGGGACTGATACATGCCAACTACATGAGTGAGAGTGGAAGCATATTACTCTCTTCAAGTGAGCTTTTAGATGAGATCAGAGCTTCAGCTGACTTAGTTTAGCCTCATGAGAGATCTTGAGCCAGAGGTACCCAGATAGGCCTAATACAGATTCCTGACACAAAGAAACTATGAAATAATACATACTTGTACTAAGTTGTGAAGATTTGGAGTAAATGGTTTTATAGTTATAATAGCTAATAAAGTAATTTATCCAAATGGTGCTGTTAAATTGATTGGGATTGAGGTTATTCATAGGTTTGAACTCATATGCCTTGAGGGGAAAGTTGAAGCCTTGGTAAATATATATATACACCAGAAACTGAGCCACAAGGATACTGTATTTAAGATAGAACTCAAGGAAAAATATAGTTTCAAAGGTGATATGGTCAATAATGCCAACTGACAAAAATAGGTAAACTAATTGAATTTTTCTTCAGATTTTCCAAATGATACATTTATGGGGATATTTGAGGTAATTGAACAAAATGAGAGATTGCAATTATCTCTCATAGTAATCAATTATCATATATAGTTTGTTTCAAAACACACAAGTCCAAATAAATATTAGCAAATTAACATGAATGTAAATATTACCTCCATGAAAAGCTGGTATAATTGATGTAATTTAGGTTGCTGACTCCATTAAACCGTATTAGTAATATAATATTTTTTAAAACTATAAGGATTATAGATATATTGAAATCTAAAAGGAGTATTGTTCACCAAGTACCATAAAAAATGGTTAATGTGCATTTTGTGAATCATTTTGGACCATGAGTGAAGGATTGATTATTTTGTGGAATATTTCCAATTTTTTTCTCACTGATTATAAATAATGTCCTATCAGACATAAAAACACTTTCCAGTTGGTCTCTGATATGAATTAAGTTCCATGCTATTGAGAGCTCAGTGGAAATTTATGTACTTGAATCAGGGCTAACTGTTGCATAGCTTCAGAGACAATGACTCTGTATGTCACTTTATTAATAATCAGAGTTCTTTTAATTCTACATAACATTTTAGACTTACTCATGGGGTTCCATAAAACCACAGGGCTAATCTAAGGCTTAAATCCATGAAGTCTGTTATTTTCACCTTTGTCTCCCATATATTTTATGTAAACACTACTCTTTTGGTTGATGTGTTTCCTTCTCTCAGATATCTATGAACTCTGTGCAAGACTTAATTAACATTAAGTGTGAAAGGATCACACTTTTCATTTCATGCTGATCTGCTCAAATAACAAACACCATTGGGTGCTTTTGTGTAAGGAAAATATTTTTTGATTATTTTGTAATCTACAGTCATCTTATCACACCAGTTTAATCTGCTAAAGCTTTATGCTGAGAGATTAATAAAACATAAACTTAAATAAAACAAGCTAGAGGAAAACTTTTGTCAGCTATGTTAAACTGTGAAAGGACAATGTTGTCCCTATGTTGAAATGCTAAATAAAACCCTGTATGCCAATGACATAAATTTAAGCAAGCAGAAGCTGATAATCATGAGTCTCTGAAGTACTTGAAATTACACCTCTCATATGTCTGGAGGTGCAATCCATACTGTGGTTGAGAATCTTCTGATAATTTTCATTACGGGACAGCTTATTAATTGGTATGAGAAACTCCTCTTGAGGTGAACATATTCAAACTCCTATCTGCCAGTTGGCTAAATACATTGAAACTGTCCAATCATGCCAAATCATTTGAAAGCAAAACTTTTTAGTTTTAATAAACATTATTTTTTTAAATACTGTCTGAATTTAGTGAAAAGTGTTAATATCTTTTTATTGGATAAGTAAATCAATACCTCATTTTTCTTTATCAATCTTTTCATCTAAGGTAGGTAAAAAGAGATACCTAACACAACAATACTGCTTTAAATCAGTAGATAGATGTTATGACTTTTAACCTATTTACTTTCTGATTTCACAACTTCTGATGTTATAATTGGGTGAGGCACTTTCCTTCATCATATAAATCAAAATCCTCTCTAGACACTGGTATAAACAGAGATGAATAATAACCATTTCTTGAAATAAATAAATATGGAAACAATATAAAAATTGTCTTCTTATTGCCTATTCAAAGTCATTTAAAGAAAAGTGGTCATGAGGCAGATCTTGAAAGTGAACAAGATAAGGTCTTTAAATGGATAAAATATTCTAAGTGTTTAAAGAGAAAAAAAATTGATCATGATAGAAAATGGATAGCCACTACCTATATGTCGTCTTTGTGAAAATTAGGAAGACACCACCTTTTGGCAGAATAGTTCCATGGGCTTATAGCTTAAAAACCTGATGATACCTTTGTATAAACTTAGAAAAAAAAAGTGTATTTTCCCATGGGCAGATGCAGTCCTTTGCCAGGATGGTTTGGCAAGAAAATTATAGGCTAAACTATAATCCTTACTCCCTCCTTGGCAAGGGCCCTGGAAAGTTAGTATTTGGTGTGACCATATATGATGGTCCTATGGATGGTAGAGGAGAATTTCATTTTAAAGGGAAAGAAGAGTTATTAGGAAGATAATTTTTAGAAAGTTAGCAGCATACACTCAATCTTCAGCACAGTTACAACTAGGATTCTTTTGATGCAAGTAACAGAAACTGACTTTGGCTAATGAGGGCAATATTTTGGGGGATAATTTAAGGCAGAAATTTTTTATAGGTATAATATAATTTAGAAGTTACCTTTGGGATAAAAAAGAGCCATCTGATTTCAGTTTTTATGTCATTACACTTAAGATTTAAATTCTGAGTTTGGAGTCACAAGTTTGGGTTTTGTACCCACCAACCTTTAGGAGAGGGAGAAAACAGTAGTCAACACTGTATGTAAAGGGGTTAAGAATGGATCCAAATCACAAAATCAGAAGGGATAGAAGCTGAGTATACAAAATCCTCTGAAATCTCCTACAACTACCTTTGCAATAAAGTAATACATTAAACAAGAAAGAAGAGTAATTGGAAAATTCTTTTATTTATGATACTTCAATAGTTTTCCTATTTTTTTCAGTAATTATGACAGGAATATATTTGTTCCTTTATTTAGGATGTTAATTATTGTTATAGAAAACAGTCACATCGAGTTTTTAGAAATAATTCATGGATGGAGATGTAGGATCCTGCAATGTTAACATTACCCTATTCTCTCTTTTATGAAAGCTTCTCTAAGATCCTAGGTGTAATTCATATGCTCTCCAATTGAAGGAATACAAGAACAATGTGACAACTCAAGTTTGATTCAAAAAGAAAAACTTCACAGAAAATTTATATATTATTTCATGTCTATATTATAATATTTTCCCAAAATTCTTCCCAATTTTCTCCCTCCATCATAGAAACCTATAAAAGATAATAGTAAAAAATATTGAAGGAGAGACAGAAAAAAGGGGGCTTTTGATATTTCTCTTCAGGGTTCCATATGAAATCTTTATCCTCTTGATTTGTAAAAGTTCCAGAAGCATTTGGTTATTTTCACTTTTGGGTGCCCAGCTGGACTCTTTAACCCTTCTCTGCTCTCTTCTAATTCACACCAGTTTCATATAAAAAGGCTAAATTAAATAAATTCTACATAGCAGACAGAGGAAAGGAGGTCACCAATTTACTATATTCTTCCACAAAATAAGCTGCAAATACAAAACCCCTTCAGCTGAAAGTGAGGGTCACCAGAAACTCTGCTTTGAGGGGGAAAGAAAAGGCAGGATGTGAGGGATTCTCCAACATAAAGCCTTTTTAAGCAGGAAGACAAAGGACACACAGGAAGCATGAGGCCTCAGAGAACATGTTATTCATCATGAAGGGTTCTGGCCAGGAGAAGAAAGAAAAAGAATTGGGCAGGTTTAATAATCCATGTGCCTCAAGCTGGCTTGCTAGAACAGTTCACCCTAATTTTGTGCGAATTTTAGACCTCTTCCACAGTGAACACTTGTTTTAAGTGTTGTCACCTAGTTAGGCATCAGAGCCTTTTCAAGAATCTTGTAA
This sequence comes from Hyaena hyaena, assembly GCF_003009895.1. NCBI lineage: Eukaryota > Metazoa > Chordata > Mammalia > Carnivora > Hyaenidae > Hyaena > Hyaena hyaena. Next base: position 452,134 of record NW_024081785.1, on the reverse strand, counting down.
GTGGTAACAATCTTTCGGGCAGGAATAACTACACAATTGAAGTGACAGGTTCACCTTTTCAGACTTAGGAAGAGTTTTTTACTTCTGGGTTTGGCTTCTCTGAAAAATCACAGGCAAATATGTTACTGTGTGTAACCTTGTGTAACATGATACATACGTGATAAACTTATGGCTAAAATAAAATATCTTTCAATCTAATATTTGAAAAATAAAGGTTCGTAGGTAAAAAAAAATAATAATAAATTACAAGTAGCAAGAAATTAAGGAAAAAGAAATTAGGAAAATATAATATCAGGCCATAAACTTAAAAAGAACAGGCAGCTGAGGAAGGAGAAATAAATTCAGGTGAGATCAGGGCTATAGCCTAGCCCCTAATCCCTAACACTTGTTTTCTGTATGACATAAAGAAGCATATATAATGAAATGCTGAAAAATTTACTAACGAGCCAGTTTGGAGAGAAATGACCTATTAAAGTGAATAGGTAACCTGGTGAAAAGGCAGGAAAAACACTTTAAAGTTAAAAAAATTAAGTAGACATACTTATCCACCTCTGAGAAATCATTGTTTATTAGCAGGACTAAAAGGTCTTAGTGTTGGGGGAATGAACTGAAATGCTTGAGAGTGATATAACATCCTCACAATGTGAATGGGCTTGGATAATGGATCATTTATGCCATCTGAGAAGAATGAAACAAGTCCAGAAATCCAGTAAATGCTGAATATTCTCCTAACTGAATGCTACCCTATCTCCATGCCCTCAGGCTTCAGCAAAAAGGACAAGAAGTAGTAGCCAGCACTCCTATAAAACTATATGCATGGGATGCATGGGGGGAGGAAACATGGACTATAGAAAATACCAATGATCTCAGATAAAGAAGAAAGTGCACAAGAAAATTCACTCATACAATATTTGAGAAAGTAAAAGTTCTAAATAAAGATGCCAATTTTTAAGTCATGGAGGATGAAAAGGAAAGGCATGGAGTCTCTATCAGTTATATTTTGTTCTATAACAACCACCATAACTCAGTGGCTTAAAATAACAAGGATTTATTTAATTCACAGTTCTGGAGGTTGGCAAATTGGCCTGTGCTAAGCTAGGCAATTCTATTTCAGCTGGGCTCAGTCATGAGTCTGTTTCAGCTGCCAGATCATTACAGATAGCTCATCTGGGACTGTTCATCTTGACTCCATGTGGTCTCTCATTCCCCTTGCAGGACAGCCCAGGCTGCTTCACATTATGGCTGCACAGAATTAGAAGAGAGAAAGCAGAAATGCAGTTTCTTGAGGACTAGGCTTTGAATAAATGTATAAATGTGCCATATCACTTTGGCTAAAAATGCCACAAGTCCTGTTTGAAGCTAAGAGGTGGGGAAATAGATTCCACCTCTTCTCAGGAGGAACTGCAAAGTTACATTGATTGAAGCATTGATATAGGAAGACTAATAAACATACTATCACAAAATGATTTTTAAAAAGAGAGAGAGGCACCACATCACATGACATAAAATAACCTGACCTGTAAGAAAGCTCAAAAACCAAAAGAAAACTTCCTAAGATAAACAAATTCTGTAAAACAAGAATGGGGAATGGGGTGTTATATAGGATGAAAGGCAAAGTGAGATTGAAGAATAAGAGAAATAAAATGAGAACAACAACAGTAAACTCCATTATAATCCTGACAAATTAATTAAAAACAGCAAAAATAGAATAAAAGCTCAAACACAACCATAGAGAGGATAGAGCAAGATAGAGACTAGTTACAGATATGAAGGATGAATAAACAAAATAAAATATAGAAATAATTGTTATTTCCTGACATAGAAAAGTCAACAAATCAACCAGAAAAAGTCAGCATAATTATAAAGGAAAATTCCCCTCTCTAATAGCTGCTTTCAGTCTTCTCCAGGCACCATCAACATCAGAAGACAATGGAACAATATCTAAAGATTTCTAAAGAAGCAGATCTGTGATCAAAAGATATTATTTATATTCAACTCAGTACAGTTGACCCTTGAACAACATAGGGTTGAACGGTATGGGTCCACTTTTATGAAAATTGAGGAAATTCAGAATAGTACTGTAAATGTATTTTCCTTAATGCTTTTTTCCTTATGATTTTCTTAATGATATTTTATTTTCTCTAGCTTACTTTATTGTAAGAATATACACTATAACATGTAAAATATGTGTTTATCAGTTTATGTTATTGGTAGGCTTAGGGTTAACAGTAGGCTTTAAGTAGTTAAGTTTTGGGGGTGTCCAAAATTATACTCAGATTTTTGACTATGCAGGGGTTCAGTGGCCATAACCCTTGTTGTTAAAGGGTCAACTGTATTTGTTTTGGAATTAAGGCAATAGGAAAGTATTTCAAATATGTAAAACTCATGGGATATAGAACACCCAAATTACTCTAGAATAAATGAATACATTGAAATTCAACTCATCAAGAGACAAAAACAAATAAAGAAATGAAAAAGTAGCAGTAGAATGACTAGTCATGACCACTCAAGCCACTTAACTATGAATTACATTTAAAGGGAGAATTATGGGGGAATCATGAATACAGTACAGGAAAAATATAAATCTTGAGAAAATAAGAAAAATGATAATAATATAAAATAATATATAAATATAAAATGGATATATAATTATAACATATAATTTAGCTAACATATAATAATATCAGTGCTTTCATTATACGTTTTTCTTGTTAACAAACTATGAGAAATATTTTCTAAAAAGAAACCTATCCAAAAATAACTCCAACATACTGATACCTTTTAATAATTTGCTTCTTAAGTATAGAGATCTTTAGGAACTAGTATTAAAGAAACATTAATTAGCTATATCTTCAGTTTCTTTTTCCTCTATTAAATTCTTATACAATTAAATATTTTCCCATATGAAATAATAATTAACACTTACTGAATAGATGATCTCAGTGTTTTATATCCAATAATTCCTTTAATTTTCTCTTTTAAATGTTTTTATTTATATCTGAGAGAGACGGAGAGAGTGCAAGCAGAGGAGGAGCAGAGAGAGGGGAGCAGAGAATCTGAAGCAGGCTCTGCACTGACAGCACAGAGTCCCATGTAGGGTTCAAACTCACTAACCATGAGATTATGACTAGTCAAAGTCAGATGGTTAATTGACTGAACCACCCAGGTGCCCCTATATTTCTTATCACAACCCCATTAAAAGGTTCTAATTTTTTCCCCCTAATTTTACTTATGAGAAAACTGAGAGATAAGCATGCTGATACTCTTTATATAATTAAAGTATATAACTTTATATACCTATGGTAGAAAGAGTTAAGTACTGTTTTATCTGTCTCACTATTTGGTTGTTTAGCTAGCTGTTTTTCTAATTGTGTGTATGTATGCATGCATTGGAAGATAACCGTAATAAAGTTTCTCAAGTTATTGATTATTGCTGGATGATGGGATTTCCTCCTTTTACAATTTTTTTTTTCCTGGAATGTATGAATTTATCCTTTTTGTAGTGAACACATTGATTTTATAAGAAGCCAACGAAGCTATGATTTATGGGAAAAAAGGATATGGTTATTTTCTTCGTATTGTATATGATGAGTAAGTATGGCAGATCTACTGGCAGACCTAAGTATGTAAATCTGTGATCTTTGTCTTTTGGTCCTGACCCTGATCCTCCAAGGCATTCTGTGAAAATACATGCTGCAGCAATTACTGAAGCATAAAACATGGGTTTCCTTTCTCTTTTAAATTAATATGTAATTTAGATACAATAGACAAATATTACATATATAGATTTATAAATATTTTTATATGTACTCATTTCAAAACATGAAATTTCTTATAGTATGGATAATCTGCACAAATTTCCATTTTTCATGTGGAGGAATGATAGACCTGTCTTGGTCAGATCTCTATTGGTCCAAGGCAGGAGGAAAGAGAATCCAAAATTGAGGAAGTGTTTACAATCCAGAATTATGCAACAAGTTTAATGGTCACCAAATCATTTGGATTAGAACTGTGTAAAGTTAAAAGGAGAAAATGACCCAATTATTTCAGAACCACAAAGCAGATGCATTTGTGTTTTGCATCCGAAAAGAAATGAGGTTGTTCCCGTTTTAAGGCGAGCTGACCCATATATAGCTATGGTTTTAGAGAGAACTATTATGTTAAATGACATATCTTTAAGTGTGTTAAGTGACATATATATGTGAGGGATTGTGATTTATTGGTGAGTGCTCAGTTGGAGAAGTAAAACACTAGGAGATGTATATATGCATGTGTTAAGGTATTCATGTTTGTTACAGGAATTTGAGCCAACATAATATTGAGAGCTAGTTAAGACATTTTTTTAAAGGTCCTTGACCTCCTGTCTGACCCGGAGCTCAAAGTTCACAAGAAAGAGTTGTGAGGAAAGACAGGTATAAAATGGTAGAGATCACGAATGAGCTAAAACCTACAAGCATGTATGGGAGTCCATTAGGATGGACTGAAATGTGACAGTTCTCTTGTCTCTGACTTTGGTAGTATGGAGGTCTCACAGAAGCTGGGGACCTCTGTTAAGGAACTGAACACATACACCTGACCCAGGAATTTGAGAAGCTAAAGGAGATTCTAGAGGACAGTGGAGCACTTGCAGGCTTAGTTACTGCCATACATCAACAAGATGAGTCAGCCAGTCAGCAGTAAGGTTGATGAGCTACAAAATGACTGCTCTTTACTTGGGCAATCCAGATCTCTCAGGAGAATCTCTGGCCCTACCAAATGGGAACCATATAGGACAGGGAATTCTGGGAAATGTAGTTCATCTTAGGTAAACTGACATATTGCAGAACTACTACATGAATTGCTGTTTTTGACAGGTAGAGAAATTTCACTTAAAGAGTTAATCTTTTTTAAGCCTACCTAAAGCATTAAATTCACTCAGAGATCCTGCTTTCTGGTTTTGAAATAATGAAGTACCTGAAGTTGTATTATCATTGCATAATCATGTTGAGTTACTGGATTTTGAGCTGTCCCGAAAAGTATCTGTGTCATGTAAGAAATTACCATGTGAATGAGGTCATGATTGTACTGCTCTCCCACATCAGTTAACATTGTGTGTACAAAATATAGAACCAATGCTTGACCTTCTAATATTTGGAAGTTTAAAAATGCTAATGCATAATCTTTGAAGTGTGTGGAAATTGTGACTAGATAATATGATACAGAGATGAAAGGAAAAGAATGATGAATGACAGTTCTATTTTTTTTCCTTTTCCTTCTTGATAACATTAGATTTGAGGGGAAAGGAGACACGGGTAGTCCTTTCATTTGCTCATGTTTCTTTTCATTAAAATAATGTTTAAAAGATTCCCTTGAAGATTCAGAATGTCCAGCCTCATCGATAACTCCACATATAAGGAAAACAGAATGCTAATTTTTATTGCATTTACTTTTTAAATAATTTCTATTATTTATGCAACAGATAACAGGGCAGTGTCTCTTCATATCCTCCTGGCTGATTACCCACATCACTTTACCAGCTTTTTCTGTTTATGCCAGTCTTGTTCCAACTGAACCTCATCTGTTCTGAATAATTTCAACCTTTACTTATGAAAGGCTTTGGTAAGTCTTGTTTGCTTTTCTATATGAGAAAATGACTAGCTGATGGCCTGAAAAGTCTAGAAGTGATTGGTTTATGAGGTGCTTATTCCAGATAGCAGGTCTCTGTCTCAATGGTGCAGTCACTCAGCCATTGTAAAACACATTTAAAAAGCAGAGATTAGTATGAAAGAATGACAATGCATAATCAATTAAATTTAAGCCAAAGGAAGCATTCCTGAAATTAGAATCTTACTTGTATTAGAAGAGAAGGGCCAAGTAGTCACTTTGTGCCCTAGAGATGTGGAACAGTTACAATGGAATGTTCAATCTATAAATACAAGTGAGAGCAAAGTGTGTGACATTTTCTTTTGAACATCTGGGAATTGTTTAGCTTCTTAATTCAGGACTAAGACCACAGATGGATATGGCACATGTATGCCCTTATAACTCCCAAGTTTTATACGTTTCATTCGTTGCTTAACAACTTCAGGGTACTCACTGAAGTATGTCACTGCTGTACTGTGTTTTGCACACAATGAACACTCTGAGATGTTTACAGAGTGATAGAATGACTTCCGGAATAAGGGCACTAAGCTAAAAATGGAACTATGGTTATACTTGTATTTAATATCCTGATTTTGGAATTTTTAAAATAGAAAGTACTCTATATTTGATCCAGGTTAATGGGTAATTGCTGGTTGGGGAGAGGTAAGGAGCATTATTGAATGAAGAGGCAACCCCTCTCTTACCATGTCAATTAAAGCTTGACTGTTCACGTCAAGATGCCATGTTCAAACCTAACTCCTCCTCAGTATGGTAGTATAATCTAGTAGTAATATCCCTATCTAGGAAAACAGAATATTCTCTTTTGAGGGTTAGCATTACCAGGGATAAGGACTATGGACAATTTCATGAAGTTGCCCGTGGCACTTTCCAGAAGTTTTACATGATATTTCTACTTATACCCAATTGGCCTGACCTTAGTAACATGACCACATCTAGCTGCAATAAAGGCTAATAAACATAGTCTTGATTCTAGGTAGGCATATTTCCTATTGAAAATTAGGGGATGTTTTGCTAAAGCAAAAGAGATAATGGGTATATGAGAACTGCTAGTTGCCTCTTTCACAAGGGATAAAGTCAAGAGTTTGGTTTTGGTTTTGTTAAATTTGAAATCTCAATTACATATGCAGTAGAAGAGGTAATTGGATATTTAAATATGGAAAAGTTAGGCCTGGAGATCTGTCAGTTACTGTACATAGATGTTACTTAAAATCATGCATTCTAATGAGATTAATTAGAAAATTGGTTTATAGACATAGAAAAGAGGACTCAGGACTGCTGAGATATGGGGCACTCCAATAGTAAGAGGCTGAGAAAAAGAGAAAGATCTACACTATGGGATTAAATAGGACTGGTAAGTGTGGCCTAAAAGGAATACTGTGAAATTGGTATCCTGGAAGCCAAACAAAGAAAGTGTCTTAGGAAGGAAAAAATGTTCACAGTGTCAGCAGTTGCTAAGATGTTGAGTATGGTGAGAACAGAGGCATAACCATTGCATTTAACAAGATAAAGATCACTAAAAAAAAGAGTGATCTCAATGAAAGAAATGGGACAACAGTCTGATTATACTGAGTTAAAAACTGGTAAATTTTTTCTATGAATGGGAGCAATAATAGAGAATGATGAAGGGAAAGTAGTAAGATGGGAGATAATACACCATGCTTGTATTCTAACTGGTATGATACAAAAGGATAGAATTTGTGATGTGGGAAAAGGCTTAATAATTACATAAGCTATCTCCTTGAAAATTAACTGTGTATTTGATTCAGTACTCTAGTAGCCTTACATAAGAGAAAGGAAGGAAAAGAGAAAAATTTTCAACTGTAATGGGAGTAAAATACATGGGCTATAGATTAAATATGGTTGTGAAAATAAAGGAGTAGTTCCTTTTTTTTTTTTCAGTGAAATTAGAAACATGATTCTCTGCTGAGAAGAACTTGGGGAGGAGAGTATTACAAGCTTAAGGGAGTGGAAAACATGTGAAATAGTTGTCTTGAAGACTGGAAAGCTAAATTTATGACTAGTACAGAGGGTAGCTGGCAGGATCGGGCTAAAAGAGATATGTGCTATTAATCCTAGTGTTTGTTTTTTTTTTTTCCTCCAGCTTGTTATATAGAGGTGTGAAATTGGAGTAAATCTGGGTTTATACAGAATTGGCATTTTTCTAGGCAAATAAAATAGAGGAAAAGGGATAAAGTGACAGGGATTTTACAAAGGAGAGGGCTATAGTGATGTCTTGTGAGTCTAAACTGGGTGAGAAGGGAAAGGGAAGGAGATGAGAGGATTATGGACAGTTAGAAGTGGTGTGGAAGGCATTATAATGGCCTTTCAGAGACATCCATACCTTAAACCCCAGAATCTGTGGAAATGTTATGTGATATAGCAAAAGGAACTTTGCAGATGTGATTATGATTATGGAACTTGAGATGGAGAAATCTTCCTGGATTATCTGAGTGGCCCCAATCTAAGCCCTTAAAAGTCTCTGGCTAGAAGCAGAGGAAAGATGAAGCAGAGGGAAAGCTGAAGAGATGAGGAGGATGAGAAAGATTCATTCTGCTTGGCTTTGAAATAGGGAAAGTGGTCCTAAGTCAAGGAATGTGGGTGGTCTATAGATGCTGAACATAATAACCCCTGCTAACAGCTAGCAAGAAAATGGGAACTTCAGTCTCAGAACTGCATGGAACAGGATTCTACTAGCAACCTGAATAAGCTTGGAAGTGTAATCATACCCAGAGCTCTCAGACAGGAACACAGGCCTGCCAGCACCTTACTTTGGGCCTTGTGCAAAGAACTGGCTGAGCCACACTGCGTCCAGGTTTCTGACCTGTAGAAATTGAAATGATAAAAAGATGTTATCTTAAGTCACTAAATTTGTGCTGTATTGTTACAGCAGCAATAAAAAACTAATACAAGTGAGGATTGTCAAATGATTGGAGATATCAATGAGGATGGAGATGGATGTGAAGATACTAAAGTAAATAAACTAGAAAGATAGGTGATTTTTGGTCAGAAAGCAGGATGCTAGAAATTGATATTTTGGTGGTGGTGCACTTATTAATGACAAATGTTGGCTGAGGTGGGTAGAATATTAGATTTCTGGAGGGGGAGAATCAGCAGGGTAATCTTACATCAATGATGATAACACAGAGGAAAAATGTAATTCAGATGCTAAGATTTTTGGAAAGTGAGTGACCAGAGGTCGATGTAGGCATACACAAAGGGGTTAGTGGGGAGGGAGTTGATGAAATGCTCTTCAAGGACATTAGAGGAGAATCTTAAGGAAGAATAAAATGCCAGTTATCAGGAAGAAGAGGAGGAGTAAGGAGGACACATCTGAGCACTATAATATGGGAATGTGGGAGAAAGAAAGTCATGAAGTTTATTTGCCGAAAGACAACTGGTTTTTCAATGATAACCTGGTTTCAGTTTAAGAAGGTAAATGGGAATTCAGGGAAGGGGCGAATACAATGCAGGCCAGTGGTAGAGTTTGAAAGATTTTGTTTTGTTTTGTTTTTGTCTTAAAGTCTTTATTATCCTGAATACAGAAGACAGAAGTCCTTGAGGATATAACAGAGTTCTTTATGTGGAAACATTATTTTTTTTACAAGTGAAAAAATAAATAACTCTTAGAATAAAGGCTTATGCTAATATGTGCCATGAAAAAGTATAATTTTAATATTTGAAAAAATGTCTGTGCAAAGAAACAAATGCATAAACACATAACTACTACTTTAAGACAATATGAAAATTATACTCAGAAATCTCAGTAAAGTGACAGTTCAGGTTTCTAACCTTAACTTAACTAGTATTGCACCCAATAAGGTCATCCAGGTGTCCAGATGTCCTAGAAAGCCTACAAGTTGACCAGCGTCCAAAATGCCCAAGTAGGGGGCACCTGGGTGGCTCCGTCAGTCAAGCGTCCAACTTCGGCTCAGGTCATGATCTCAGTTTGTGAGTCTGTGCTGACAGCTCAGAGCCTGGAGCCTGCTTCCGATTCTGTGTGTCTCTTCTCTTTCAGCCCCTCCCCTGCTCACTCTCTGTGTCTCCTTTAAAATAAAAAAATGTTTAAAAAATTAAACAAAAACAAAACAAAATGCCCAAGGGGAGTAGAAAACTTGATTAAGAATATAGAAAATGCAAATCCCTCTAAGACCTAGAAAGGGGACAACCAGGACAATCAAAACTTAATACTTAAGCATTTACAAAGAATGAAAAACAAAAATCAAACAAACAAACAAAGCATACAATATCTAAAATACCTACACTAAGGCTGTAAAAGGCTTGATGGTTCAGGCCAAAGTAACCCCACTGGATGAAGCTGGAGTGGAGTTTTTGGAAAAAGTGGAGAACACCCAAGTTTGTATACCATGAAGCTTCATCTTCATGGACATCACTCTGCTTCCCAAGTAACATGCATTCCCTCTTCAACTTAAATATTCCACCAACTCAGGAGCCCAAGGAGTGCTGACTAGTCCACAGAAATCTTACCGGACTGGTAGCATTTTAAAAATTGAAAGACTTGGGGGCAAGGAGACGAGGAGAGAAGAGGAAGCCACGCATATGGAGTTACTGGTTTTCTACCAGCCAGACTGGTTTACATCTGACAACTTGGTTGACAGTTTGAAGAGTGTGTATAGATATATAGATATTTGTGAATGAAGGATGAGCTGGATGGTTTGGACTTCTCGTCACATACTGACTTAAACAAACAAGGAAGTAAGGCTTGAGTGGATGCCAGCTTTGATGGTCCCTTTGAAGAAATTGGGCAGTCATTCTAATTATACTCTTATTCTTAGGATAGATCCTTTAGGAGACAGTATATTATGGAGAGCATCATGGAGAGGCCCTTTCTGATCAAAGCATATGTGATTTTGGAGGTCTTATTTATAGATGGCAGGAGGCAGTTACATTGTTGCTTCATAGACATTGGGAAGGCAATATTTTAGGAAACCTCTACCAACTTATTTGACATGGGTGTAGAAATTAGACTTATTTATACTCCCTTGATTTTCTGAGTAGTCAAAAATGAAAGCCTTATCTTGTAATTTCATACACAATGAAAAAATACTTTAAAATTTTCCTTATCTATTGTGAGAGCTGCTATGTGTTTCAAATACAAAAGATCTTACTGCTACTTAAAGCCAGTTTTCTTTACATCAATTCTTTCATCCTTTACTGACCCTCTGAAGAAGCAAGTTAAAATAGCTTAATCACACATGTTATGCTAAGGAGAAAGTTTTATTTTTGAATTTGGGAAAAGCTGTTTTCTAAATATGACTTCCCCTTAGTAGTAAAGAAGTTCTGTGGAGAAGGATATAGTTAGTATTTAGTAGATGTTAATTATCTAAGCAGAGAATGCTTAAAAGTTTGTTAAATCTCGTTATTTAATTTGTAACTTCTAGAGACTGTTTGTTTCCTTCCTGCAATGTTATAGACTTCTCTTTCAATGGTAATGAATAAGTCTACAAAAGTGTAGTCAGGAGAAGAAAGGAGAGATAAAATTCATGTTCATCAGCAGATCCTTCATCTGAAATCACTTATATCACCCATCATATTGATTACTTTCCAAAAAAAGTGATGAATAGCACTACAATAGATATATAACTTAAGTAATGCAGAATCTTGCATAATACACAATGACATGAAGATAATGTCATTTTAAAGGCATATGATTTGGACCCAGTATGAACTAATAAATTAGATATCAGCAGAATATACTCTATTCTAGAAATTCACACTAGTGTCAATAAAGAGTATTCAAAAATATATGTATAATTTGTGAGCAAAAATAAGTTGAGTTGTTTGGAATAAGACCGGATAGACTGTAAAATTTTACCCATCATCGAGCATAGCACATCAAAGTGGCCACACCGTGGGAGGGTCTTAAATGCTGGTCTCTTGCTCTCCAGGAGTCTGGATGCCCACTGGTAATGCAAAGAGGCTCAGAACTGCAGGGTTATGGTTTGACTGTCTTACATCTAGTGAGGAAAGGGTTTCCCAGTTTTGTGTTGTGCTAGGATGAGGTAATAGTCATTCACAGCCCTAGGAAGAACCTCATGCCATTTCTTTATTTCTGAAATGATGTACCTGGCTCACTACTATTACTCACATTTCATCTGAAACCATAAGTTCAGGCCCATTAATAATAAATTCTTATTAACCTTTTCTAAAGGACAAGGGTGAAACTTTTCTGACAGCTGGATTGATTTCCATATTTGAATATCTTTCCATTGATCAACCTCTTCAGAAAGCCTTTCAAGTAAAGACCAAGTATTTTGATTCTACTTCCTTTTGTTGCAACATTTAGTCTAACATGCTTTCAATTCTGTTAGGATTAAGTACATTATCCAACACAGATGTAAAATGTTTTGAGATTCATAAAATCATGGACAGATATTTCTAATGAACAACATCTAAGGGATGTGTGCTACAGAGACTTCAACAAACTGAATTTTAGGAGAGAAGATATTTTCTTTTCAAAATAGTCAAAAAGGTTTTGAGAGAGTGAGATACATAGAGCAGCCTTTATTTAATTAGGATTTTTCATGCTTTGGATACTCTCTCTTATAAAATATAAACTAAATTCTGGTTCATATCACTTATTCCTTATCTTTTTACTCCCTTAGAGGCTGAGCAGCCCAACCATCATAGGCTGGAGCTAAATACGTACAAGCATCTACCTTGCCTACATTGTGCTTGTCAGTCTATCTTTTGATAACTAGTTATTTGACCATGAATGATTTCTAAGCCTCTTGGAGGAGAGAGTCAAATGTACAGTAAGTAGACTTTGGATGAGCTGGAACATCCTGTTTCAACTGGTGATGTGGTAAATTGTTTTTCTGCTTCAGTTCAGCCAAGATTTTTCTGGACCTGATAATGGGACTGTAAGGGTGCCAGATTTTCTGTTACCACTCTTATCATATCTTCTCAGGAAAAGCATGCAGTAGCACTTAGTTCTTATTAATGGACCAATTACAAGCCTACAGCCAGGACAATCTTTACATCTATTTGTGTGGTGCCCATTATGCTTTCCAGTGGGTTTAAAGAAGGCTAAGATTTGCAAGTTAGTTTATAAACAAATTCAACCTATTTCTGTTGCAAGTCATAGTTTAATAAGAAGTAAGTTCTGTTTAGAGTCTTTTTTTTTTTTTTTTTGGTAAAAAAAATCTTGGATGTCATCAATTTATACTAAAAACAAACAAACAAAACATACCAGAATAAGTCCTTATGAAGATGATAAAGTAGAACAGTAAGAGCTTAATGGAAATACTGGCTTTTACAGACAATGGTCTTAAAACTATGTACCAATTTACTAGGAATCCTGCAATAGCTTAGCTCTTTTAGTAAGATCATAGACTAGAGATAAAGTCCATGGCCTTCTAAATATTTCTATATTTTTTTCTAAAAGTGAAAATGCGTTTTAATGTTTTAGAGAATTCCAGGCTACAGGGTTCCCAGCGTATAGTGCTGTAATAAATTGGACTACATATTAGAGGTGACTCAGCCTATGGCTCTAGGAATGAGATCAAATTGGAGGAGGTGAAAGTCTGACTTGCTTTAACAGTGGCTTGTGGCTGCGCTGTGCCCAAGCAAAGAAATACCTGCCTTGTTATGCTAAAATAGTCCCCTTCGAATTGCTGCTATTCTGATTTGGATGTGTTAATTTTGCCTTGGTTTAGGGTATTTTCAACAATTTAAATCATTTCCCACAATTCCAACATGTTTCAAAATAGTTACTTGTGAATCTTAAAGAATTTTACCATGTATCATAAGAATTTAAGTTATGCTTGTCACCACCATATAAAATAACTCTATATATGAAGGTTGATTTATTTATTCATCAAGTATGTGTTGGGTATTCACTGAGTGTCAGACACTGTACTAGGCAATGGGGATAAGATGAAGATCAGGAGTAAATCATTGTTTTGCTCTCTTGGACTTACACTCCATAAGGGAAGATAGAATTGAAATATTGAAGGCCCTAAATAAATAACTAGAGTGACCATACATGTCAGTTTGCCCAGGACAATCAACTTTGAGCATTTCCTCCTCAAATAATTATCAACAAAACACTGTAAGGGTTTCAGAATTTTTTTTTGGTTTAGACAATAGTCATCCTAAAAATGATAATGTAAGTATTATGGAAGGGAGAAACATGGTTTATGACAGAGGGTCAGAAAAAGATTGAAGTAACTATGCAACAGCTAACTGGTCTAGAGGAGAGGAGAAGGTTCTCAGGTTTGGTGAACAAAAGGTTTGGAGAGAACAGGCTTTAACTGGGCACTTGTAGTATCACCAGTAGAGATCCCAGGTAGCAAAAATAGTGTTTCCCAAAGTTGTGGTGAAACAAAGTCAGTGTGTGACTTTAGATACATTTTCATACATACTATGACATCATTTCAATTTCTTTGATAAAAAAGACAGAGAACATTTGAATAAGAAAGGGACAGACACAGCTGAAATGAAAAGCAACGTAAATGCCTTTTAGCAACTAAGATTTGGGGTTTTGGGGCACCTGGGTGGCTCAGTCGGTTGAGTGTCTGACTTCGGCTCAGGTCATGATCTCACAGTTACTGGGTTCGAGCCCTGCGTCGGGCTCTTTGCTGACAGACAGCTCAGAGCCTGGAGTCTGTCTTCGGATTCTGTGTCTCCCTCTCTCTCTCTGACCCTCTCCCACTCACACTGTCTCTCTCTCTCTCTCCCTCACAAATAAATGAAACATTAAAAATTTTTTTTAAAGATTTGGGGATTCAAATTCAGTAAACCTTGGTTGTAATCCCAGCTCTACTGTTGCCACTTGTTTTGTGATTTTGTATAAATTGCTCAAATTCTGGAAGACTCTGGAAAGGCTCAAACTCTGGAAGACTCACACACTTCCTTTATGAAGACTTAATGTATGTAAAGTATCTAGACAAGTGCCTACACACAGGAAACACATTTAATGTTAGCTGTCATTCTGTACCTTGCATAGTTACTTTGCATGCCCTCATTCTTAAACAGTATTTAAAGAAATACAGGTTGATAGCTAAAATATAAAATACTTCAAATTCTTACCTTGTCCCATTAGAATTGTCAAAGGGAGGGATTCATTTTTGTATTAATTTCTTGGGGCTGCTTTATCAAATTACCATATACTGGATAGTTTTAAACTATCAGTGGATAGTTTAAAGCTGGCTGGTTCTGTAGTCTAGAGGTCTGGAATCAGGGTGTCAGCCAGGGCGCATTCCCTCTGGAGGCTCCAGAAGAGTTGCACGTGTTCCTTGGCTTGTGGTGGCCCCAGTCTGTTCTCTGCCTCTATCTTCATATTGCCTTCTCTATGTGATCTTCTAATCTACTTTTGCCATTTTCTTATAGAGACATTTGTGTTGGCATTTAGGACCCACTCAGATAATCCAGAATGGTCTTTTCACCTCAAAATCCTTAATTCCATCACAAATCAGGGAAGTCACTAGTTTCAGGGATTAGGACATATCGATATCTTTTTGGGGGGCACTATTCAGCTTATTAAAATTTATGGAAAATCCATAAGTTGCACCCCATAATGGACACTCTTTATATCCTCCATAGTGATGCCAGTCATTCCTCAAAATTGTAATTTTAGTTAGACTTGTTGATTTCTATTAATCAATATTTATTTTTAACATCTACAGTTATAATGATTATAATTTTCTATTTTAACTATGAAAAGAAGATATGCTGAAATAAATAATATTCTCTAAAATGTTCAACTATGCAACAAAATCAGGAAGTGATCTGAAATAAAAGAAAGCTACTTTTCTTATGCAACATAGGTTCAAATTAATTCATGTGATTATACTATTTACATTGGTAACTAGAGAAATATAGAGTTAAGTAAGGTTTCAAAGATGGAAGGTAGCAGTGGTCACTGTTTTTTAAAAATTTAAATCCAAGTTAGTTAACATATAGTGTAATAACTTTAGGAATATACTTTAGTGATTCATCACTTACATATAATACCCAGTGCTCATCCCAGCAAGTGTCCTCCTTAATTTCCATCAACCATTTAGCCCATCCTCTCACCCAACATCCTTCCAGCAACTATTTCACCTAGCATAATATACTACACTTCCATCCACGTTGGTGCAAATGGCAAAATTTCATTGCCGAGTAATACTCCATTGTGTGTGTGTGTGTGTGTGTCTGTGTGTGTGTGTGTGTGTGTGTCTGTGTGTGTGTGTCAAACATCTATGTCCATTTGTCAGTCTGAGGACATTTGAGTTCTTTCCATAATTTGGCTGTGTCAATAGTGCTGCTATAAAAGTTGGTGTGCGTGTGTCCCTTTGAATCAGCATTTTTGTATCATTTGGATAAATACCTAGTAGTATAATTGCTAGGTCCTAAGGTGGTTCTATTTTTAATCTTTTGAGGAACCTCCATACTGTTTTCTAGAGCGGCTGCACCAGTCCTCATACCCACCAACAGTGTAAAAGTGTTCCCCTTTCGTGGCATCACATCCTCACCAACATCTTGTTTCCTGAGTTGTTAATTTTAGCTGTTCTGACAGGTGTGAGGTGATATCTCATTGCGGTTTTGATTTGTATTTCCCTGATGAGGAATGATGTTGAGAATTTTTTCATGTGTCTGTTAGCCATCTGGATGTCTTCTTTGGAAAAGTGTCTATTCATGTCTTTTGCCCATTTATTCACTGGCTATTTGTTTTTGGGTGTTGAGTGTGATAGGTTCTTAATAGATTTTGCATGTTAACCCTTTATCTGATATGTCATTTGCAAATATCGTCTTCCATTCTGTTGGTTGCCTTCCAGTTTTGCTGAAGTATGCACTATTGTAATTCAAATACAGTTTTGAATACAATACACATAATTTTGAATAGCTGAAGCAAAAGAAAATAAATGTATTCCTTTAAAAAATACATTTAAAAATATATTTCTTTTTTTAAAGAGACTGTTTTAGTAAACATTAACAAAGAAAGCAAAAAACAAGATGACAGTATAAAGCCAGACTTAGCATCTTTGATAGTAAATGCAAATGGGCTGAAATTCCATAATAAATGTTTAAGAAATTCTTAAATATAGTTAATTGGATAAAACTCACAACTGGTGTTTACAATGCTTTGACCATACCTAACTAAAACAAAGAACACAGACTGTTTAAAAGTTAAAGGATAAGATTTATCAAGTAAATAACAAAACAGGGTTATACCATTATTATCAGATAAATTAGAACTATTACCCCAGACAAACTGTAGAAAAACAGGAAAAGATAAATGATAAAGATAAAATCAGAAATTAACAAATTAGAAAATAGGAACAAAAATAATAGAAATGTTCAATCTTAGAGACAGTTCTTTGAAAGCAAAAAATCCCTACTCTTATCTTAATAAAAAACCTGGACTGATTACACTAATCCAATTCTGTTAGGCATGGTATACATGGATTATGAATAAGAAATGGTATACATTGGAATGTATAAGATTGTTCATTAAAAGCTTGTTACAAAATAAGTTTGAATCCTACAGTGCTATTTTCTACCTGAGTTTCTTCATTTTAAAAGTTGTGGTAATAACAGCTCCAACCATGAAAGATTGCTTTAAGTATTACATGAGTTCATAGACTTACTACAGTGCCTAACATATAGTGTCAAGTGTTAGCCACAATTGTCATTCTCTTATGCTTTTCTTCCCCAAACATTCCACAATACTTGTTTTTTAAATTTTTCTCGAAATATAGATGTTATAAAAGCGAAATGGAGATTACCAGCAGATATCTTGATTTAGCACGTGAACTTTAGGTATTTACTACTTTTGAAATTTCCATTAAAGAGAGCAAAGGTATTTCTATATTTTAATTTTTTTTTCTTCAAAGGAAATTGAAGCTGTTTAGATTTGTGTTCCTTGCTCCTAGTAAACTATGTTTCTGATAATTTTGTGGATAGCTCATTCTGAGAGTTTCACTGGCATCCTGTTTCACTTTTGATGGTCATTTGAAGGAAATTAATTTAAAGGACTGAGCTTCAACCAGATAAAATGAATGAAACACCTGAAAGAAAACAATCTCAGTATGTCAGTGACTTTGTGGATGATTTGGTGGCTTACCTTTATACCTTTTAATCATAATTAAAAAATTAAGTTTAGTTTAATTAAAAGAATCTGACTTTGACTGTTTCCAATAGTGTGTGGAGGTAAAAACAGCATAGGTGGCATTTTGAGATAGTTTGGAGTTTGCATTTGCCATTCAAAACAGATAATCTTATGGACCTCCTTCTCTTGTCAGGGACAGGAAATAGATTTTTGATGCTATCTAATATTGATTGAACTGCCACAGAACTGGTGGGACAAGATTTGAAGGGTAATGTTTTAAGCAAGCTTGAAGTGCTGTTTTTACATGCTCTAATTATGTGAGGATGAAAAAAATAAAACAATTATGAAAGGAGAGTTTTCATTGACTTAAAGACAACTCTTGCCTACAAAAACCAAACTTACAATTATTTGAGGTTACTGGGAAGGGTTTTTTTTGAAGTGTGGTGGAGGACAGATAACATGAGAAGATTGGGAGATCCGTTTTTTTCCTCCCCTGAGTCAATTTACATCTAATCTGTGCAGCCTGTGAAACATGATGGCTTTATGCTAGCTCTTATCTCTTTATTGATATTTTACTTATAATGGACCTAACAAAATTTTTTACCCCAGAAAAATAACCCATAGGAAAATAGCAGTTATTCAGCCTTATGGGAAAACTCTTTAAATTATTTAGATATAAAAATACTTATTTTAACATTGAAGGGAGGAGAAAGCTAATACAAAGAACTCTAATTGAAGTAATATTTCTCGGTAACTTCCTATACCGATAGAAGAATAAATAAACTCCAGAACTCTATTGTTCCTTGGCTTGTCGTTTAATGGAGTCCTACAATCTCTTTCCTTAAATAAGTGACCTGATTAGATTTTAGATATAATTAAGTGGCATTTTTGAGGGCAACACTTTAACAAATACAATTTTACTATATAAAATGTTCTTTGAAAATAGCTCTCCATTTTATTACTAAACGGAACAATTTAAGTGTCTATAATTATGCTTTTTCACATTCTTTAAGAACGATGAGCTAAGTGTTTTTTTTTGTTTGCACAAAACATTTTTTTCTATTTGTTCAAGAATATACACTGTTTCCAAACTGAGTTGTTATTAGTCGAAAAACAGCCAAATTGATTTGAATTAACATGGTGCACACAGGATTCATATTGCATCTACATAGTTGACATAGTAAAATTCACCCATTTTACTATACAATGATGAAAGTCTGAAGAAACTCAAGCATATCACTGTTAATTATTTTTATTTGTTAGCTTAATAGCTGAAAAAGGATAATCTTTTTAAAAACCCTCTTTCCCTCTTATAAAAGTAACGTGTTTAATGTACAAAACGTAAAACCTCTAAAGAAAATAAGAAAAGTCACTTAATATCTATACCTCCAAGACATCATTGGTAATAATTGAATGTCTGTACATGCAATTTTTAAATGTATATTTTATAGTTTATCATACTGTACAGTAATGTATATGCTACTCTATGGTATTTTTTCCATAAATTATTCTGATTATTTTTTGTTTTAAACATTTTTATTTATTTCTAGGAGAGAGAGAGAGAGAGACAGTGTGAGCAGGGGAGGGTCAGAGAGAGAGGGAGACACAGACTCTGAAACAGGCTCCAGGCTCTGTGCTGGCAGTCAGCACAGAGCCCGACGCGGGGCTCGAACCTGTGAACCGCGAGATCATGACCTAAGCGAAAGTCGGACGCTTAACCGACTAAGCCACCCATGCGCCCTTCTGATTACTTTCTTTAAATATAACTTAAATAAAGAAATTAAAATATTACTTGAAATTTTCCATAGATATTACTCTTTAACATTTAAAGAATGTTGTATAACACTTCTTAATATATCTGAAACGTAGTTTATCTAGCTCTTCCTTATTATTGGAGAATTGAATTATTTCCAATTCATTCCTATCGAAATGTACACTGGTTACATGTACATCTTGGTGTCTATTTTCTTGGGATTTAGTTAAAGAAGTAGAACTACATGGCTAAAATGTTTGTACACATTTGAACATTTTATATTTACTTCTTTCTTAAAATGTATTCTAATTAAAAAATTATTATTATACTTCTAAGAGAAGACAGTGAGTACAGGATTGGATAGAGAGGGAAACTGGTTTGCCTAACCTCAGTAGAAAAAAAAATGGCAGAATAAAGGAATTATTTTTGTTTTTATTTTTCCTATCTCAGGCTAAATTCAGAAAGGGGGAAGAAAGAAGTGATAGGGCTGTTGAAAAATCAATTAAAGGCTTTATCACAGTGGTCCTCAACCAGGGATAATTTTTGCTCCCTATCTCCTGACATTTGGAAATGTCTGAGAGATTTTTGGCTGTCACAACTCGGAGCAGTTGCTATTGTCATCTGGTGGGTACAGGCCAGGGATGCTGCTAAATATCTTACAATGCATAGAACACACCACCTCTCCTCTCTCAAGAAAATAATAAGCAAACTAAACAAAACAAAACAAAATGAAGTAAAATAAAACCAACAGGTAATTATCTAGCCCCAAATGTTAATAGTGCTGAGGCTGAGCAACTTTATCAGAAATTGAGTGAAAGGTAAGAAAGAGTTCACAGGAAGGATAAATGTCACCAAATCTTTCCTAGAAGATCTCTTCAGAGGGCTTAGATTCTGAAACAGCAAGAGATGACATTGGCAATTAGAGACTCTGAATAGACATATAAGCAAGAAGTGACAGGTCTGATCTCTAATTGGGAACCATATTTATGTAAATAGAGATAGTGCACAGATAAATGTTAGAAAGGAATAGTCAATGGACATTCTTTTTTAGTACAGGCTTTGCTTTACCGGTTATTCCCCTGAACATTTCAATGTTAGTTTGTACAGGTAGATCACTGGTTTTACATTTATTAGATTAATTTTAAACAGTTTTTAAAAACAGAAAAAGTGTTTAGATGTGGAAGCATGGAGTTCACAGTATTTTAGTTGTCCATATCTAAATGGCTGATTTGTATGTCCAAATCAACTGTTGGTAGCTATTGTTATTTCAGACAGTGATCAAGTTTTCTTACTCAGCAGGTAGGATAAATTCCTTGAAAATTTAACTTATTTCAGTGAAAATTGTATTACACAAAGGGTAAGACTATAGAGGATTGTTTCATGGAAATGTTATAAATCATATGTTTGTCTCATCAGAGTTAAATCAGCAACTTTGGGATTGGGATTTCTGATATTTTATGAAATAGGAAAATAGCCTCCATTCTCACATCATCAAACCATCTACTATTATATAAAGTAAATAAAACCAAATGTCATGTGAACAAATCTTACAAATAATAGGTGACTGATCTTCTTAAAGTAGGTTAAGCTCTCAAAGTTTCCTTGAAGAAGGAGAAAGCATGATGATTACTATTTCCATCTTAAAGGAGGAAAACAGAGTGATGAAAGACTAAAACAAGTGGAAGTCTTTTATTAATTGCCTAATATATTATTACATTATCCTTGTCAATAGACAAGTCAGACTTTTATGGGTGGGAATACAAAGTTGGAAATATTTAGAAAAAAATCTTTAGTGTTCTTTGTCTCATTGGACTTTGTCAGAAATCAGCTATGGAGCTAGCTGTGTAAATTCAACATAGATTGTTGAATCTTGTAAGTTAAGCATTTTGTTAGTGAGTGGTTAGGGTTTGATTTCTGGTTCACCAGATATAACTCCTAGCTGCTGTATACATGGTGTATTAAAGCTATTGCTCTTTAATTTGTATCCTAATACCTTGATGATACCGCAGATGAGATGGACCATCACTCCATCAAAGTAGGAAATAGGGAGACTTATCTATTCATACTATTGACATGAATGAATGAATGAATGAATGAATGAATTGGCCAAGAGAAGCAAATGTCCTCTTTGTCTAATTATTGCAAGAATAAATAATTCAGTATCAACTTCATATGTCAAAACCAAAGTACTCTAGTTGTCTAGGGTGGACATTCTTCAAAATAAGAATAGACAATATTAAATAATCCCACCAATTTGGATCAATTTGCTTAATTACCTCGGGATAGATTTTGTGGGCAGATGGTTTGGAAATCAGTGCTCCTAAAAGCACTTAGAGCAGCAAGAATAATGCTGAATATTCTTCTGTTATTAAGGAGACAACTATTTAAACTTGTTCTAAATTTTTAGATGCAAAATAATATCTTCCCTGCTCTGCAGTGTTAAAATGGGACCTCAGTCAAGATCTAATTCAGGAAATTTTATTCAAAAGGAATATTCTGCTTCTGTAGTAGTAATGATTCTATTAGTGTACTAATAATGATTCTATATTTTTACTTGTGCCAGAATTATTAACCAGAACTTAGTGTATTCTTAGGTGAAAAAAGTTCTCTTCAAATAAATAAAAACAATAAATAACTTGTTTAAAGAACATATCAAGCTCTCAGTCTTTATGACTTTTTTAACAAATTTAAGTAACATTTTACCAAATTGTAATGAAATAATGGAATAAATTTATTATAAAATAGATAGCACTTCTTTTTTCTACTCTTTAAATTTTATTCTCTTTTCTAAGAGAAGTTGAAGTTCAATGACACAAAATATTATATAGTATACATCATGTATAAACAATGCAATCTTTTTAAAAGGGGCATGTTTATGTTCATATAATTATATCATTTGTGTTAAAATGAATGAATATTGCAAAGGCAGTGACTGTATTTTCTTTTTTCTTCAGTTAGCCAGAGGCTATTCAATAGCTCTTTAAAAAGTCTATTGAAAGATCTCACTTTACCTTTCAAAAACATTTCAAACTATTAAATGAATTTTTCTCCCTCTCTGATCTCACATATTCCTGAAAAATTAGTACCTAGGGTGGTGTAATATAGACCATTTAATTGAATTGTATTTCTCTCAAGTAAGGTACTTTTGCTAAAAAGATAAGCATGATACCAGTATTATGAGCCAGAAAGTAGTAAAGTTTCCTTTGTATAAAGATCATGCTGTGCTTGGCGGCATGTCTAGCAACCCCCAATTGTTGACAGTAGTTTAATACTGAAATGTTTGTATAGGTTAACACTTACTCCACCTTGTCTTTGCAGTGTGGGTTTTATACATCTTAGTATCTAAAGATTTCACCCTTGTACACATAGAGAATGTGTAGTAAAATTTGGTTTTTATCTTCAACTGTAACTTCATTTTGCCTATGCAGAACTGCTTAGAGGCTTTAGACCAGCTGGAAAAAAAAACTCTGAGGTCAAATAACTTTACATATATAAAAATATATAAAATATATTTTGTAACTATATAAAATATAAAAATAATCACACTTTTAAAGGTGTGATTGAAAGTGTAGGACTGTGCGTAATAAAGCTGAATGATTATTCAGCATTAACATGATTGTACATTAAGTGTTGATACTTTGGAAATAATAAAAAATTGAGAAAGCAAAAGAGAATAAATGTCATTAGTTGTTTCCACAGGATGCTTAATGAAAGAGAAGATAATTTGTGATAAATTAGGTAGCTTTTTCAATGTGATCCAGGAACAACATTGAAAATGTTCAGTTTCATTTTAGAGTATGAAGAACACAATGTAAGATGACTTTTCAGAACATAGCTTTTTATTTTTCACTTTTTTTTAATGGTGAGGAAAAGAGCGGAGTCTTCCAGCAAAGCTGACCTTATAAAGTAGGTTCACATTCTTAGCATGCTCTGTTTTAGTACAATGCAGCACGGCTCACTACAGCAAGTCGGGGAAAAGTTAGAGGATCAGAAGTTCGATTCCAGACCCTGTAACTAAGTTACTGTGTAATCTTCGTGGCTGAGAATAGCATTCTGGAAGCCTGATTGCTTTTCTAAATAGCTGTGAAAGACTGTGTAACTCCTGCTACCAATGAAGATGAGTTATTGAAAGAATTTTAGTCTTTGGAAATATTAAGATGAGCATATGGAAAATAAGTACACTTTAACTTGAAAACTTTTGCTATCAGTGTGCAGTTTCCACAAAAACATGGATGTCTGCTACAAAATATCTGAGTTTGGGACTGAGGTAAAAGTAAAGGCTGCTGGATCAGGTGTATCTTATAGTGTTTAAAAGTTCAGTTTTGAAATGTTGTTGTGAGCTTTAATCCTAGAGCTGTTCTTAATAGCACAGCTTAATCTCTCGCCTCACATCAGGATGATGACTGTGACAGTTCCCAGTCTCACAGAGGTGATACAAGTCTTAATTAATATTTGTAAAGCTATCTAGTAGCCATGGATGAGAAGAGTTATGAAAATGGGAGGTGATGTTGTTATAACAAGAAACAACTGCATATTGCCTGGCATTACACTATGTATTATTCCACTATTAATAATAGGCATAATAGAACTACTATACATGATTAGCACATTTAAAATGTTCATGTTAATGAATTTGTAGATAATAATTCTCCCATAGGCTGTGTTTATATGTAAAGGAACAAAAGTATTAGATGGTTCTTCCCTACTCTAACATTCTCCATAATGAAAGTACTCTAATCATTACTGGAGCAAAAGAATCAGAATAATTCAGTTTTACTTTTTGGAAATCTGTGTCTGTCATGCTTCCAAGTAGATATGATTGGTTTGTCAGTTCAAACAAAGGTTTAGAATTCTTCTGTATTAACACTTGTGTATTCTTTGCCTGTTGTGACTGTGGTTTTATTATATATGTTTATTATTCTGTTCCAAATAGTAGTACTCTCTCTGGTAGCTACTAAAAAGATCAGAATTAGCCTTGAAACTTTTGTAGCCAAAAGTCAACCAGTGATGGCATCAGAAGAACTGATGTGGCATCTTGAACCTCAGTTTTGTCTACTATAAGGTATTCTTTATATTTTTAATTTTATAAAACTCAGATCCAGTGATGCATGTGAACTGTAACTCACGATCCAAAAGTAAGCTATTTATTATATTGAGAACGAAGGGCTAAGAGAATTTCAAAATACACCCAGAATGTGACCAGTTATTCAGCTCTGCTGTTGCCACTCTGGACTACATTGCCATAATCTCCTTTATGGATTTCTGAAATTAACTCCTAGGTAGTTAGTTTCTTGGCTTCTACTCTTGTCTTCTTGCAGACTTATTCTAAATATCGTAGCCAGAGTAATTTTTTTTTTTTTAAATTAGGCATGTCACACCCTTTAAAATGGTCTCAGGGTGCCTGGGTGGCTCAGTGGGTTAAGCCTCCAACTTCGGCTCAGGTCATGATCTCACGGTTCATGGGTTCGAGCCCCACGTCGGGCTCTGTGCTGACAGCCAGCTCAGACCTGAAGTCTGTTTCAGATTCTTTATCTCCCTCTCTCTCTGACCCTTCCCTGATCACACTGTTTCTCTCTCTCTCACTCTCTCTCTCAGAAATTAAAATAAGTACATAAATAAATAAAATGGTCTTATATTTCTTGGATGTTCCATGTGAGTGTGTGCTTGGATGTGTGTGTTTGTGTGTTTCATTCCTTTTTATCTTTGCATTTCTCTTTTGGAAGTTTCTGTTGATAGATCTTCAAGGTCACTGATTATTTCCTCAGTTGTGTCCTTAAGTTAGGAATGGACCCATTAAAGGCATTTCTTTATTTCATTCTAGGTTCCTGTGTTTTCTGCTCCAGGTATGACTTTCAGTAATTCTGGATTCACTGTCTCTCTAGACTCAGGGTGGCAGTTGACCCAGTAAAGTTGGTTGTCTGATAGTTCCAAGAAAAGCCTTTCTTTTCCTTTTGCTCAGCTTTTTCTTAAACAAAGGACTGTGACTTCTAAACTTTTTGTATATTAGAGCTAAAACAGGAAGTCCAGAGTGATTCTTTCAAAACTTAAATATATTTATGTTACTTCTTTACTACTTCTTTGTTATTGTGATGAAAAGAAAATGCTGATCACTTGAAAACCAGTGCTTCTCAGGTATTTCTAATGTGCCTTTGCCACAGTTTGATTTGAAGGATGGCACCTAAATCTAAAAAGATTCATTGTAAATTTGCTAATCAATCTTCATAAATACAGAATCAGCCTGAGGTTAGTGAGGTAGTGAGTTAAAATAAACATATTTATGGGGCATCTGGGTGGCTCAGTTGGTAAGCGTTTGACTCTTGGTTTTGGCTCAGGTCATGGTCTCATGGTTTTGTGAGTTCTAGCCCCACATTGGGTAATATGCTGACAGTGTGGAGCTTGCTTAGGATTCTTTATCTGTCTCTCTCCCTTTGTCCCTCACCCATTCACGCTGTCTCTGTCTCTCTCAAATAACTAAATAAACTTAAAAAAAATGAAAAAAACCCTAAAATATTATCTTCATTAATCATATATATTTTCAGTAAAGTAGTAGACATTAATTAACAAGTTAAAAAGAAATTTAAAAAGACATATTTCTATGTGTATAACTACATAAATATGTACTTTGATATATTT
This sequence comes from Hyaena hyaena, assembly GCF_003009895.1. NCBI lineage: Eukaryota > Metazoa > Chordata > Mammalia > Carnivora > Hyaenidae > Hyaena > Hyaena hyaena. The sequence continues at coordinate 426,050 of NW_024081785.1, read as the reverse complement.
CTATCATTTTTCTGTGTTTAGGTTTATTTTTAAGAAAAAAATGCCTTTTTTCATATAATAGCAGAGACAATTAAAACACAGTTGTGTTCAGCATTAAGAAATTCATTTTGCATTTTATATATTCAGGATTTTTCTCCTTATATTTAAAAATGAGAACTGTTTTATTGCTGTTGTTTGATGGATGACTTGTATTATGTTTGGCTGTTCTCTAGCTTCTGTCAGAATCCTTTTTGTATCCTTGGTGCTTTGAAATTTCTAAACAATGTGTTGGAAAAGTGTGATTAAAATGCATTTTGCTTCACCTATTTGTCACCCTTTCAGTGTGACATCTCTTGTTTCCTTTCACTTATAAACATCTCCTTATATTTTTTTCATTGATAAGTTTCTCTACTATATGTTCTCTTTACTATTAATTGAAACAAATATGGCTTGATTCTTTGGTTTATATTTTAGAAGATATTTTTGACTTTATATTCTGGGCTTCCCACTGCAAGTTTTATTTCAAGGAGTCACATATTTTATAGTAATATGTTTTATAAGTCAGAAAAATAAATGAGAGTCATATTCATATGAACACAGACATTAGACAGTACAGAGGATAGGAAAGGGGTAAGGGAATGAAAATCTCTACCCATCCTGCTACCATTGTTTTAGCAAATAACATTATAGTGTTTTGTCCTGTAGACAATCACTTATATGTGATAATAAAAGACAAATGAGATCTTTACTGTAAGATCAGAGATCATTCCACTTTGAGGTAGCAAATAAATAAAAACCAGAATAAGTGACTTTTATTTTGGAGGGAGGTAGAGCCTGCCAGTTACCTTAGGTATTGCTACTCTGTTAATGATACTATATTTAATTAAATATTAAAATGTTTTCTTGGATGAGATAAATGAAGCCTCACCTCATGTATGTCCAAATACATAGTTGTCTATTTTCTGCACTTCTGCTTTTCTGTTTTTTGTTTGTTTGTTTGCTTTTTACTTTTTTCTTGACAAATGTCCTTCTATTTGTGAGCCCCTATTAGTGTAAGCTTTTCCGTAGAGTTGAATTACTTTAGAGACAAATCCTGGGATCCACATGTTACACTAGCACTCTATGTACAACTGGACAACTTTCACTTCCAGAATGTTAGATTTTCAGTGCTGAACAAGATGGCAAGTGGCTGTTGATACATACTTATGAAGTGTGTACAAATGCAGCAGCCTCTTTTCCACCCCTTCGTCCACTACACAATAGGATTCATTAATTTTACTAAGGGTTATGTGTTGTCTTCTTGGTCCCACTGTCCATAGAGTAGCTCTTCTCTGAACCTATGTTTTGAAGATGATCATGAGCATGGGATTTTGTGGAAGGGTGCTGGCTATTTCCATTTTTTATGGATGAAAAGTTGAAGAGGAAGATGAGAGTTGAGGACCAAATTGGTTTATAATCTCTAGTTTTGTACTTGAGTTCATGTATCGTAAAAAGTTCTGTTTCTCTTTGAAATTATGAGACATTAGTCTTATCAAACAAGAGCTCCTTCTCCCCATGATGAGTAGAGATGGCCCCAGGAAAGTGTAGGTCTCATCAGCTGGTCCATTTGTGTGCCCCTCCCTGGATACTACCAGCTACCTGTTAGTATTCATATTTAAAATATTTCTTATCTGTCATGTTCTAATCAGGCTCCTGTAAAAAAATACCATAGACCATGTGGCTTATAAACAATAGAAATTTATTTCACACAGGGCAGAAGCCTGGGAAGCCCAAGATCAAGGATCCAGCAGATTCAGGGTCTGGTGAGAGCTTGCTCCTGGCCATCTTCTTGCTGTGTCCTCATATGGAGGAAGCAACAGAGAGATCTCTGGAGTCTCTTTTATTATTGGCACTAATCCAATTTGTGGCATCATCTTCCAAAGGCCCTGCCTCTTAATAACATTACATTGGAGATTCCATTTCAATGTATGAATTTTGGAGGGACACAACTATTTAGTCTATGGCAATATTCAAAGACTCTCTCTTATTATCTAATTGTTTTCTTCAATAGTCACTGTTTCTTGTTTTATGAATGTAATATCTTTTTATATTTCTCTGAGTAAACAAATGCAAACCTCCTTTTGTTCCCTGGATTGTTACTTTGCTTGGGATCAATTTTTCTCTTTGTAAATGGTGACACTTGGTTGCCCAATCATATTTAAAAGAGAGCTAGCAAAGAAGCAATCTGGGAATTCTATGTAACTTTAGTTTGCAAAGAAGCAGATTTAGCTTTAAGGTGAGTGGGAAGTGAGATTGCTATTTTGATGAAGTTGGCCTAAGTACCAGTATGTATGAAGATTACACTGGAGCACTAACATTCACACTACCTGCCTTCGTTCTCCTTCAGTGATTAATTGACTTCCTTTAAAAATAACCTGCTATCCTCCCTCTTTGATACCTGATTGCTCCTTACTCTCTGATCAGGAAGGAGGATTTGAGGGTGCTAAATGGTCTAGTATGTAAAACTTTAGTTAACACTCTCTCTCTAGCTGTCCATCTGAATTTTCATTGCAGCATTTCCTGAAGATGCTCCAAGATTCTTCTCAACAATTCAGCTGCTTCCTCCTACTTTATTCTTCCATGAATCTTAGACCATGGCTTCCTTCATGCTTCTTCATTACTTAATATTTTTCTATCAGAAATATGCTATTCATTTAAAGGATTAAAAAAACAAGTTTACTGTTATTTTAATCGTGTCTTGGGAAAGATGAATTATTACATAGTTTTTCTCATATCATCTTGACTGTATTCTCCTCAATGTATTATTTTCTTGTGTTAGGAATTATCACTTCTGGTTGCTTCTTATTTGTTGAGGATTGAATTCCTAATAAGAAAAATTCTAAGCTACTAGATAACACAACTGTGTGATTTAGTCTACTTTGTTTGGGTCTGTTCCCTGGAAGGATTTCATGTATTTATGACAAAATCTGGTCTGATGACCATGCCTAATAATTAACATACTCATTCTCTTACTCTGTGTTTTATTTATTAATAGATTGTTATCTCATATACAGCATCCTCTCCTTTACCTCCATTAGCCTAAATCGATCAGAATATATCTTCCGGAAGTGTATTTAATACAACTCATAATCAAATATTCTTATTTCTCTGCCACTTCACTGAAACAAAATCACAGTCCTTACCTCTGCTTCCTCCTTCCAAACTTTACCACATTCTCTTCATTTCTTCAAAGTAACCACCCATGTATTTGTCTTCCCTCATTTAGACTATCATGAATAATTATAATATATAATATGTGCTAAAGTGAACATTTGATGTGTCTTCATGGTATATAATGAAAGCTTATAGGTAGAAATGATAGAGAGGAAGATATAGCTAATGTCTTTATTAATCTGCAGAGTTGCCCCATAGTGGATAAGACAATCTTAAGGTGGAGATAATAAACGCAATACATAGTCAAGCCAAGGCTAGATGACAACCAGCAAGGACAGTAAAAAGTGAACTATTATGTTGAGTGGAAGGTCAACCAATTCCCTAACATCTCCCCACTAAAATATTTTGTCTAAAATAAATTGAGTTGCACTACAGTCCTCCAAATGATGGTTAATGAAACCTCATATTTTATTGGATAATAGTCTAGCTGGTGAAATTATACTTGGCCCTCTGTGGGACTGCCTATGTCAAATACTTAATACTAATTAGACAGTAAATTTCAGCTCTAGCATTAACATAGGGAGGAAAAGCAAAAAGGATTATTAGAGGTGATAATTGCACTGATTTTTATTGCTTTTAGGAGAACTTAAAACTTAATCAGCTCTTCAAGAGACTCATTATTTACATTGATGAAAAAGGATTAAATATTGAGAGAAAATGCCAAGGGTTCAAAGAAAGCTAAGTAAATATCTATCTATCCATTATCATCATTAACTATGTTAAATCTAGTTAAGTAATACTAGAAAACAAGGTAAAGGTCTATGAAAATATATTAAATGACTTCATTGCTTGAAAATATTGAGCCAATTAGTGGAATGCAATTTTAAATTACTCCAAGATAAAACATTTCTATTTTCACACAAAAATAATTTTTGTTTCTAAGATTAATCTGGTGAATTTTTAATTTTTAAAAACTTTTAAATGTCTAAATATTTATTTATTTATTTTGGGGGGGCAGAGAGAGAGAGAGAGAGAGAGAATACCAAGTGGGCTCTGCACTGCCAAGGTGGGCTCTAACTCAGAAACTTTGGGATCCTGACTTGAGACAAAATCAAGAGTTGGACACTTAATCAATGAAGGCACCCCAATATGGTTACTTTAAAAAAATAACCATATAATCAAGTACATTTTGGTGATCCTGAGACTGGGCTCTCAAATTTCAATAATTTTATTCCTTTAGAACTACATATAGAAAGAAAGAATGTTAAAAGTGCATTTAGAGTCCACAAAACAAAGCAGAATTTGAATGCAGGAAAGATCAGGAATCAGGGTGTGTGCTCCATCATACATTTCGCTTTTGATCTCCATGACAATATTGTATCACTTTAATTAAAAATGAGGCATTTTCTCATAAAAAATAACCTGTATTTTCATGGGCAAGATAGAGGAGTTGAGGCTAAAGAAAATGCAGCTATGGCCTATACCTCCTGAAAATATTGTTAGAAAAGACAACAACTAGCCAGAAATTTGCTGAGTTTAATTTATGAGGAGAGTTAAGGGAATATGAGGCTTGGGTGCTTGCTCAATTTCATCTTCAAATTGGAAAACAGCAATATTAACATAGTTATTAAGAGAAAAATAACTTGCTCGTATTATTGCAAAACACTCTAACAAATTGATATGATGTTTAATATTAAAATCATTGGTACTTTGAGGTTTTTGGTGATGTTTTATATTAATTGATTCCTAAAATGGTTTTAACTTTACTGCATCAGTTTGCTGTAGAAATCTCTGAACTAATGTTTTGAAAGAAGAGGGTTGCAATTATATGCACAATAAACCAAACCAATAAAACCTCATATTCCAGATTTATAGATACTGTATGATGTGAAGACAGCATTGGATTATGGAAAGAGTAAGTATTCAAATTAAAGGGTTAATCTTGCTGTAGCCTGTTAGTATGTTAGCAATGTTAACTTCAGTAAGCTGATATGAGAAATTAAGATAATAATCTATGTCTAGTTACATATTCTCCACATCTTGTCTCCAACAAAGTGCATGGAATATAGCAGATACTCAATAATTGACAGTCATCTGCCCCTCTTCCCCCTGTCACTTTCCCACAAATGTGTCACATTTGTATTTCATATTGAATTAGTAAACTTTACATTGTTAAGTAATTAGAAGAATGTTTATTAAAACAGGAATAGAATCCTGATTTTGAGATTTGTGTCTCTTTACATGTTTCTGAAGGAGTCAAAAAGTGTTCCTTTTATGAGATACCATATTTTATTAAAGGCTTTGGCTTTGAGACTGTTTTAAAAGAAGGTATTATAAAATGTTACTGGTGATGGTCTCTCACACTTGATAGAAATTGCTATTTTTTGATATAACATTTATTACCACTTTCTATTTTACCAATAGAAGCCTTCCCAGTTGAAACACATTTTCAACCTTCCTTAAAGTGAGTTATGGGTGGCCAATGTGATGTGAGTGCAAGATATAGTACTGGTTTTTCTAGAAGTGTGTTTTGTTTTTTTTTAAGCATCTGGACCCTTCCCAGAGGAATGCCTCTTTCCCCTTCCCACCTCTTCATTCCTCCTGCCTTATAATACATGGCTGACACTTAAGCAACTGTCTTATACCATGAGGCAGTGTTGTCAATGGAAACAAATTCTAAAGATTAATGTGTATGAAGACAGACTAAGCTTGGATCCTAAATATGTGTCAGATTGTCACCTCAGCCCTGGGCTCTGTACATTTGAACTTTTTGTGCTTTAAGGAGAAATAAACATCTGTTATGCTTAAACATCTGTTATTTTGGGGCAAGATGTTCTGTTTTATGCTACCTGCATAAATGCCTACACTAGAATTACTGATATGGGGAAATGGTTCATGGGAAGTAATGTGGTAGCTTTCCCTCCCTAAGGAATATGGTGACAAAAGACCTCATGATAAGGGAAGGCAACCTGGCTATGTGTATATGCGACATTCCTTAGGACTTTGTATGCCTGTAGGTGACATCCGTCGTGACCCTGTAACATGAGACCACCCAATCAGACTGTATGTCTATATGTTACCTATATTGGGGAGATACAGAAGTAGAAAGTGCATAAAAGACTATACCACGTGGTGTTGGGGACCCATTTTTTGGGGTACAAACCCTCTGAGCCAGTGCTGGCAAGAATAAACGTGTTTCCTGGAAAGAAAAGCCTCGATGTTACAACTCTCTGTGTGAGAATCCCACTACAGTAAGGCATTGCTTCTGTTTTTTATACAGTCTTACAGGATTTGGTAGCTCCTGGAACCATGCTGCCACATTATTTAGAGATATTCAACATTGCTGGATTGATAGAAGATTGTGTAGATTTATACATAAACTCACAGATTTAGGAGGATAGAGACCTGCATTGAGTTCCAATTTTGCCACTTTTTGGGTAACTCTGAGAAACTTGCATAGCCTCTCTAAACATTGTTTTCTTTTTTTTAAAATATTTTTATTTATTTCTAGGAGAGAGAGAGAGAGACAGCGTGAGCAGGGGAGGGTCAGAGAGAGAGGGAGATACAGACTCTGAAATAGGCTCCAGGCTCTGAGCTGGCAGTCAGCACAGAGCCCGACGCGGGGCTTGAACCCACGAACCGCGAGATCATGACCTAAGCGAAAGTCGGACACTTAACCGACTAAGCCACCCAGGCACCCCCTCTAAACATTATTTTCTTTATCTATCAATTGGTTATGATAACTTCCACCTTGTAGTTTCGGTGTACAAATTAGATGAGCTGATGTATATAAATGATTTAGCATAGTGTTAGCACTTACTGGAGGTTAGATGTTATTATTGTCATTGTTTTTGTTATTAGTTGAAGGTAGATGATCCTTTTTCCTTTCTGGTTTAATTGAACTGGTCCACATATTGCTTCTTAGCATTATTATTTCCAGTATCCATGACATGCACCACTGCTCCTGTTTGAAGCTAACCAATAAGCAGTATTTAATAGTTTTAAGAATGGTCCTTCTAACTACCAAATTTATGGGGTGAAATTTATAGGTTTGAAGCTTCAAATATTTTAGGCTTGTATCTTCCTTGGTTGTTAGGAATTGATTATGCAATATAAAATTCAAGGTGTGAAATACATATCTTTATTTTGAAAATATGTAATATCCCACAACATTGAAAATTATAAAACTTGAAGAAACTGAGATTTTCTTTGCACATTTTGTTGATGTGTTTTCATTAAGGCCAGATTCAAAGTCCTACATGGGTTAGTTTCCATTCATTTATTTATTTCATGGTCTAGGTTACATATTTCCTAAGTTATCAATATCCTTATCAGTATCTTCAAATTTGTATGTAATTATTGAATTCGCTGCCCCCTGGCCTAATCTGACCACTGGATAGGGCTATTGTATTTCTTCATTAAAAGTTGTAGAGCCAAGGTCACATCTTCAATTTATAGCTCCTCTTATTATACCATATTGCCTGAGAGGAGTTTAACAGAGATATGAAGTCATGGAATATCCTGATTGTACTGGATGCCATGCTTCTTAGCTGGGATTAGCATCTTTTAAATTTAAAAAAAATTTTTTTAAATCCTGGATTTAAATCAGAGCAGAGGTTGGAAGCAAAGAACATGGACTGGAAGGTGACATTAAGGGCTCAAACCCTTCTCATTTGTCATAGACCGAGATATTTAGTTGGACAATGTTGCAGGTAAGGTTTATTTTAAAATTTGTTGAAAACTTCTCATTAGTTAGTTGTCACCTCAATAATATTTGAAAAGATTTAGTTAAATATTTCATCATTGATAACTTATTGGATTTGAGAGATGCAGTCCCATTAAAATTTTCTTTAAGGCATATGTTTATTGTAAATGAGAGAAACACCATTCTCTCTCGATGAGCATCTCAAATTGAGAAATTGTGAAGACTCTTACAACCTTGTTAGTTCTATAGTAGAAAAGTTTTGATAGTTGTTTGATCAAAGCAACACTTTGAAGCACATTCAGAAGTTAGATCTGGGTATGTGATAAACAAATCTCTTTCTAACATCAGCAGGGACTTCCTCTTCTGTCTGAAGTTGCTAGGATACTATCTTAAAGAAATAACTCATTTGATTAACTGCAAAAAGAAATTGCTTTTTTTAAAAAAAGTTTATACATTTATAATGGCCTAGGTCAGGCATAAATCTATACTAGCTAAATGTTAAGCATATGATCTGATGGCCCTCTTGAATATTTGGAGAAAAACCATTATTTTTCTTCATAAAATGCATGACACAGAATGACTTTTAGCCATGTTTTACCATAAAAATGAAAATATTATTGGTGAAGGAATATTTTCTCTTGCTTTATCCTGGATTTTACACCATTGTGAGGATCAAATGAAAAGCCACACACAAAAACACTTTGAACCTGTACAATGAATATACAAATCCAACAAGTTTTTAAAATCATGTTTTACCTAACAAGTGAAAATCTTGTCATTTAGCTATGTTTGTTTCATATCACCTATGACTGATCGTTAGCCCTTGATTTCATATTTTATTCTATAACACAAAATCTCTGTAATATCATGGCAGTGGTCACTATAATTTAATATTATGGGTAAGGACATATCTTAGGCACAGTAAACATCTTCCTGTGGCTACACAGTTTTTCTAATGGGCAGATGGTAATCTTGGTCTTATAGGAACATTGCAAAGCAACTCTACTATATAATAACCTTACTTTGCTGATTTTGTATCTTGTGAATTTCAAATGCCACCTGTGGACATGCAGAATAAAAGCCAAAAAGGTTATTTGAAACAGTATCCATGGTAGGACTATTTATCTGAATAAAAATCTGCCAATTTACTTATTAGCTGTTTCCTTATGTAAGACAAACATTTCAGATGCTATTCATTGTGTTGATTTTTCAAAAGCATCATTAGCTTGATATATTCTCAGAACAGGGTGATATAGTCTATGCATATCATACTTGCTGCAGGTGTGGTATTGCCTTAACCCACTTAGGCTGCTATAATAAAACACCACAGACTGTGTAGCTTACAAACAACAGAAATGTATTTCTTACAGTTCTGAAGGCTGGGAGTCTAGATCAGAGTGTCAACATTGTAGGGTGAGGACCCTCTTCCTGATTCATAGGCAGAGACTTCTTTTGTCTCCACATAGTGGAAGGGACTAGGGATACATGTGAGGTCCCTTTTGTAAGAACACTTAATACCATTCATGAAGATAACATTCTCATGACTTTAAGCACCTCTTAAAGGTCTATCTTCCTTTTTTTTTTTTTTGATGTTTATTCATTTTTGAGAGACAGAGAGAGCATTAGTGGGGGAGGGGCAGAGAAAGAGGGAGACACAGAATCTGAAGCAGGCTCCAGGCTCTGAACTGTCAGCACAGAGCCAGACACATGACCAGAACTCATGAGCTGTGAGATTATGACCTGAGCTGAAGTCAGATGCTTAACTGACTGAGCCACTCAGGTGCCCCTCAAAGGCCTACTTTCTAATACCATCACATTGCATATTAGGATTTCAACATACAGATTTTTTTTTTCAATCCAGTCTGACAATCTCTGACTTTTGATTGAGTTGTTTAATGTATTTACATTTAATGTTATTATTATAGTTGTATTTGCAGCCACCATTTTACTTTATATTTTTATATATCTGAAGTTTTTTTGTCCCTCTAGTTTTCCTTTACTGTTTTCTTTTGCATTAAATAAATACTCTGTAATGTAGCATTTAGATAATTCTTTGAGTTTTTCACTGCTTCTGCTTGTTTGTTTTTAATGTTTGCTCTAGGGCTGACCACATAAATCTAAATATATTAGCTTATTTCCAGTAATATGTGGAAATGTTATCCTGTATACCTCTATTCCCTTTCCTTCCTTTTATGGTATTTTTGCTGTACATACTACACCTATTAATGTTATAAAAATATAATTGCTATAATTATTACCTTACCATCTTTAGTTATTTATTAGCTAAAAAAGCTTTATTCCCATCCACCTTCTTTGAGCTGTTATTAGCAAAAACATTATACATATATTACATTTGTATATGATATAAGCCCAACATTATATCATATACATATTATTTCATTCAACAGATTCTTAAGTAAGTTATGAGAAAGAAGAAAAATATATTTCTATTCCTTTATTTAAAAATATAATTACATAATTACTTTTACTGGTACTTTTTATTCTTATGGATTCAAATTCCATCTGAGTTCATTGCCTCAATCCTGAAGAATTTCCTTTCTTTTTTTTTTAATTTTATTTTTTAACTGTAATCTGTACACCCAGTGTAGGGTTCAAACTGACAATGTCAAGATCAAGAGTCGTGTGAAGAACTTCCTTTAATATTTCTTATATGGCATGATTGCTAGTAATGAATTCTGGCTTTGTATGTTATTTTAAAAGTGAGATGTACATGCACATAAAAGTAAACAGAAATGCATGCAATTCATAATAAATAAGTAATAATTTAGAGGTCTTTATAACAAATTGATATTTTATTGGCACATAATTAGCTAAGTCCAGATGCACAATAATTCAGATATTTGAAATTACAGCTACATTTGAATTCGTTTTCCTTTTGGATGCATTGGGAAGGCAAACATTTTTAAATCCTGATTCATCTCAGTTCTTTAGGACATCAAAATGCCTCAGTGAAATCAATATACAAATCCTTTTACAGAGGTTATGTCTCTGATGAGTATGGGTAGCACTGACAGATATCCAAAAGCATTTGAAATTCTCATTTTTGTCTTTCTAAAGGTTAGATTGCTGGCTTGGACCATATAAGACTTTTGAGACCACAAAGACATTTACTAAAAAGTTTTATACTTATCAAATCCACAGATTTGATTTCATGCAGTATCTTATCATTCCTAACAATTATTCAGGTCGTGTCTTAAAAGATTACTTAAGAAGTCAGGTGGGGGACCTACAGCTGAAAATACTTTATATTCCGGTTGTGAAGTATTGCATGTGAAGACAAATCTACATGGCCTGAAGGCAAATTTAGTCTTTGTTTGTTATTTGGGAACTCTGAGTTTGTTGATATGCATAAAATACTGCTTTAATACTTACATTTAGTAATTTGATTAATCAAAGGTAAATTCCTGAGAGACCATGATTCTTATATACCCTTTTAAATATTAATCAATTTAATATATTGTTTCCTACAATACTCATTTTTTTCGGTCCCATGAGTGACCTTTATGAAGCAATCTGACATATTTAATGCATAATAATGATAGTACCGACAATTACTTGTTTTTATTTTATGCCTTCCTTCTAAGGAGCTCAAAGTACTTTGGGCCTTTCCTCATAATTTTTATAAAATCTCTGTAATGTGAAGAAATCCTGTAGGAGAGGGAGCAATAGCACTTAAAGAAATAGTGGTATTTCTGTAACTCATATCTCAAGTATAATACTCATAGAAAAACATGTCATAGAGTGTTGAAAGGCTTAAATTGTATTTTTATCTGTCACTGGGTTCCTTGTATTCTCCCGGCTAAACTTTTATATATTTATGCCTCTTTCTTCTTCATTTTTATCCATCATTTACAGTCTGAGATTTCTGACTCAAATAACCAAAAAACAATAGACATTTACATTGGTCAGTAGACAACTGTCCAATAGACAATTCTGTGTGTGATTCACCTACATGTGTATGTATGTATAACTTCCATGATATACTGAGTCCATCCCTTCTAAACCCAATTAAGATACTGTGATTAAACAAGATTTACACACAAGTGAAGACACATACATACATACAGAAAAGATAAAATCCAGTATATGGAGGATAAAGATTCTACCCTAGAATAATTAGTACACAAACCTATCTGTGTTGAGATTTCTGACCTGTGTTGTAGGTGTGTGAATTTATAGATATATGTAATTTTTGATGGAAAACAATGATTTCCATCTGTGAAGGTAAAGGAATACAACACACTGTAAAGTTCATTCACATATAGAACACAGAAGATTTTAACAAATTAGATTTCATAATACAGAGATATTATGATTATGTTACTGTATGGGCTGAATTGTGTTCCCCTTCCCCCGCAGCTAATGTTGAAGCTTTAATCTGTAGTACCTCAGAATGTGACTGTATTTGGAGATAGGGCCTGCAAAGAGGTAATTAAGTTACAGAAACCTCATTTGTTTGGGCTCTAATCCAATATGACTGATGTCTTTATAAGCAGAAGAGATCATGACACAGACACAGGGATGACTGTGGGGGTACAGTGATAAGTTAGTCATCTGCAAGCTAAGGAAAGAGGCCACAGAAGAGACAACCTGCTGACACCTTGATCTGGGATTTCTAGCTTCCAGAACAGTGAGACAATAAATTTCTGTTTTTTAAGCCACTATTCTGTGGTATTTTGTCCTGGAAGCCCTAGCAAACTAATATGGTTACTAAAGTAAGAGTTTCTATAAGAAATTAAGCTCAAAGAGAGTAGGGACTTCACCATTTGTCACCAATATTAGAAGAAAAGGAAACTCCAAATCTGACTAAGAAAGAATGTAGTTAAAGAATTAGTAAGAAATTGTGCTAGAATCTAAGAACAACTTGCAAATATCAATCAATCAATCAATCACTAAACTGACACTGTTCTGAAAGCTCCCTCCATCTAAGCCATTGTCTTCTACATCAGCTTGGGCCTGTCTGACTCTTGAAATCTAGGGAGTATTGTTTTGAAAGTCAAGGCCATCACCTTAAATCTCTTCAAGATATCTCTGAACATCTAAGGGTCTTATTGTCTTATCAACCCTTTGCGATTAAATTTCACTTTCTAACAGTGTGTTGTTCCATGTCAATATGCATGTGAAAATCTGATACTTCACCAGTTTCCAGAAAAAATCACGTGTACTAAACACTTCTTGAGTTTAAACAACTTACTAAATATTTGTGAGATCAAAGGAGAATCTTGATTAGGCCCACATAATGTCCCATTACCCTCCTGGCTTCTCTCTTTTCTTACCTTCTCATTTCTTTCTGAGGAGCAAGTAAACTCTATCCAGTACTCTAGCAGATTGGCTTGGACCTTTCTGTGGAATGTTTAGAACCAGCACACAGCCATTCCTTTCCTGTAGAGACTTACCTACTCCAACAGGGTTTTTTTTTTTTCCCTGCAAAGGCAGTTTCCTATTCATGGAGGAAGAAGATACATAAGGAAGGCCTATAGCTATTTCTGGTAAATATCATACTCATGACAGCAGAGTAAGTAGGAATACTTGTTTCTGCCTGATTTCTATTTTTCCCCCATTTCTTTCTATTGAGAATAATCCTAATGCTCTACAAGATAATACAGAGATTGCAAAAAAGTAAGATGAGCCCAATTCATGAGAGAACATGTATGTGGATTAAAGGAATTTGAAAAACTAAGTTTAGGTGATTTCTATGTCAAGGAACTTGAAAATATTTGCAGAACTAATTACTGTTGCTAACAAATGATAAATTGGGAAAAGAGAAGATTGAATTTGGTGCGTATTTTTCAGACTTCCCACAGGAGCAAAGACATTGATTTAGGAATATTTACATGTTAGGGTTAATTTTTACCTTATTTGGTTCTGTAGAAAGTTTAAAAATGTGGTGACTATATCCATACAGTGGTATGTTATTTGGCTGTAAAATGAAAGGATATAGTGATATATCCAGTAAAATGGATAAATCTTAAAAACATCATGTTAAGTGAAAGAAGGCAGTCATAAGACTATATAGTGTATGATTATATCATATAAAAAGTCTAAGATAGATAAATCTATAGAGATAGAAAGTAAATTAATAATTGCTATGGGTGGGAATGAGAGTGACTTGTAGGTACAGAATATCTTTTTGGGATAATGAAAATGATCCTGAAATAGACTGTGTACAAAACTCTGAATACACTAAAATCCATTAAACTGTAGACAGTAAATGGCTGAATTTTGCAAAATGTGAGTTATATTTCAATAAAGATAAAAAAAGAGAAGGCTGTAGACTTGTGAGAACTTATATTTAAGGTCCTCTGAGATGTGTTAAGAGTTATATTAACTCACATAATAAAAACAAACAAGACAGAACAAAGGGAAGAGGTAGTGATTGACACAGATAAGGAAAGAATTTAAGACAAACTAATCTTGTTTCTTTTTTTTAATTGACAACTTCTATAGATATAGATATAAAAATACATTCAATACTAGAGGCACCTGGGTGGTTCAGTCATTTGGGCCTCCAACTCTTGATTTTGGCTCGGATCAGTATCTAATGATCGTGGGATCAAACCCTGCATTGATCTCCATGCTGGTTGAAGGGCCTGCTTGAGATTCTCTCTCTCCCTCTGCCTCTCCCCTTCTTGCATGTTCTCCTTCTCTGAAAAATTTTTTTTAAATGCATTCAATTTTAACAATTTACTATTTCACTTTGCTTAGATTTAGAGAAAGGTGAAGAATATGATTTGAATATATTGCAAATTCAGGTTGATTTAGAAGTATAATATAACTATATGCAAATTAAGCCAGTTAATATATGTATTAAATTAATTATTGGAGGAGATATTTGCTATATTTAAAAAAATAAACCAATGGCACAATAGTAATAAAACAAGCTAGTAGACTGGAAGAAAAAATTAGGCATCAAAAATACCTTAATAGCCTTAAATGATGGAGTAAGGTGGTGAAAGCAATTTAAGGAAGGGAAAAAAGGGAAGACAGATTATTGACTGTGAAGATCATGTAGAAATTTGATAGGCAAAACCAGAAAATTTTAACTAATGTCATCTGAAGCTTGATTTGTTTCCTATATGAGAATAATTTCTATTGGGAGTGAAAGAAAACCCAACCCAATTGCTTTAACTAAAAAATGCTAAGGGTAACATTGGCTTTACCTATATTTGGATTAAGGAAATCACCAAGACTTGGTGTTTCTTCACCTGGAATAGTTTCCCATTGCTACTATAACAAATTTAGTGGCTCAAAACCACACAAACTTGTTCTCTTACAAAAGGAGGTCAGAAGTCCAAAATGAGTATTAAGGAGCTAAAATCAAGGTGTTGAGAGAGCCTTCTAGAGACTGCAATTGAGAATCTGGTTTTTGCCTCTTACAGCAACGGGAAGCTCTCGGCATTGCTTGTTTCCTGGCTGCATCACTCACATCTCTGCTTTCATCATCACATTACCACCTTTTCCCCACTGATCCTCTTGCCTTTCTTTTTTCTTTTTCTTAATGTTTTATTTATTTCTAGGGGGGAGAGAGAGAGAGAGAGAGAGAGAGAGCAGGGGAGGGTCAGAGAGAGAGTCACAGACTGAAACAGGCTCCAGGCTCTGAGCTGGCAGTCAGCACAGAGCCTGACGCGGGGCTTGAACCCACGAACCGCGAGATCATGACCTAAGCGTAAGTCGGACGCTTAACCGACTAAGCCACCCAGGCGCCCCGCCTCTTGCCTTTCTTGTATAAGGATCCTTGTGATCACATTTAGGTCTTCCTTGATAATTTGGGATAAATTCCACATTAAGATCTTCAAGTTATTCACGTATGTCTTCTGATATGTAAGGTAATGTATTCACAGCTTCCTGGGATTAGTGTATAGCCATCTTTGGGGGAGGGGCATTACTCTGCCTACCCCACCACTTCTTGGCTCTTCCTTCCAAACCAGCTTCTTTGGTAGGCTTCATAATTGGCAGGATGGGTCGACAGTGGCTGTGGTTTTTTGCCTTTCCTGTTTAGAGTCAGGGAAGAAAGGTATATAGCTCTCTCTACAATCTCTGTAAATACCTCTAGATTTTCTATTTGATTCACATGCTCAGTGCTGAACCTATTGCCATGCCCAGGAAAAATGAAATGTTCTGATTGTCCTTTTTCTGACTCAAATGCCCTCCCTGAGAGACAGCTGCTTTCAAAGCAAATAGAGAGGAAGGAAAAAAAAAGAGTCAATCACCTCCCCCCAAAGAAAATGAGAATACTGTAATTAGAGAATGGGGATTGGTGCTTGATTTTCAAAAATTGACCATTATTAGCAGAAATATTTGAGAATGAATTTTTGATATCAGTAACCTAGAGAGGCTCAAATTGATAATGATATTAACAACTTTTCTATATTGTGGATCTTTCTACTTACTAGTATTAGGGGAATGGCTTTGAGAATTGATTAAAAAGAAAAAACCCTCAAAATTTATTTAAGGCAGTTTGACCAAGTATATATAGTTTCTCTTTTGGACTAATTTGATGCTTCTGTCTTGTTCCCTAATGTGACCTCAAGTGACCTCTCTGACTTACGTCTGCCTCCATTAAATACCTAGTTAGGGTGGCCACCAGCTTATCGTTTTAAAATGCACGGGCACCTGGGTGGCTTAGTCGGTTAAGCATGGATTTCAGCTCAGATCATGTTCTCACACTTCCCGAGTTTGAGCCCTGCATCTGGCTCTGCTGACAGCTCAGAGCCTGGAGGCTGCTTCAGATTCTGTGTGTGTGTGTGTCTCTCTCTCTGCCCCTCCCCTGTTCATGCTCTGTGTCTCTCTGTGTCTCAATAATAAATTAACCTTAAAAAAATAAAATACATTTCTTTAAAGATAAGTATGAAATTATACATTAGTTTTTAAAAACAAAATATGCCTGTTATGGAATGAGAAAGCATGAAGAAGGGAATTTCATAAATGTCTTCAAATCGTTAAAAGGTTGTTTCATGAAAAGAGTGGTGAATGTTAGATGGAGGTACATATTTTGGGGGGTCAATAGAAAGGAGAACTTTCTAATAATTAGAATTGTCTACCAGAAACTGGGATTTACTTCAGTTTAATGAATTTTTTTTTAATTTCATAATCAACAAATGAAAATTATAAATAGGTAAAAATAAAGTGTAGCATTGTGTGAGTCAGCATTTTATAAAAATCACTAATAGTAAGTCTGAAGTTTTAAGCAAGAGAATAAAAGTATTGATAATTTCATATGACATGTTGACTTCAACTGATTCACAGTGTTTAATATTAACTGGAGCTACATGACAATATAAACAAAAACATAAAAATCATGGGATCTGTTTTCTACATCCTCAAGGAATAAAATTTATTCTGGGAAAAATATTCCTAAAGGAAAAAAATGTATAATTTCCTTTGGTTTCCTATGGTCAGGAATTATAATTTGTGTTATAGAGTCTTTAGGTTTCATTGTGAGCTTTTTACTGGCCCTTTAGTAAAAAGATACCTGTCAAGTGTATAGGATTACAAATATCAGTGTGGTGATTTCTGATGGTGCGCTGATAAAAAAAAGAGAAAACATGAGTAAGATACTAAATATTGAGACTAATGGCATATATTACTTGAGGCAAGAAAAGAGCAAATGAAGAACTTGCTTCTTAGTTTTGGTACAGAGCTTACATTGAATTTAAATCATGTTGTGGTGGAGATATATGATGAAACCTTAATGACAATCCTTGTAATGTTATTTTGTTTGTTTATTTGTTAAATTAGTAAGTCTTTGAGAGCACTCTCTTGGTATCTAGAATTCATTAGAAATACATTTTGCAATTTGTGGCTTATAAATTCTTTACAGTAATTTGACACGGTAAATGGGATTTATATAGAGAGATTTAAGATCCCATCTAACACCTGTTGAGTAAATAGTTCTGTGATTTAAAAATTATTTTATAACATTGCTACTTTTGGTTTCGTGCAATTAATTTGATAAATAAACATCAAACTGAATTAACTCTATAATTGAATTTCATTTACATTTATCTGAGCTGTTCTGTGCTGTATAAATCACATAGAAAGTTAATAGATTGGATATGTTTCCAATTTCATGGTTCTTATTTCTATCTCTTAACAGCCAAAACTTCTATTGTAAAAGTATTTGAAATAATAGTAGTATTTTAATAGAAATGATTTTGATTTATTAACTCTCACTTGGGAATTTTTTAAAGGTCAAATAATCTTTCCAAATATGAAATTGATTCCTGTGACAGTGTATTCTTTTCGTCATTTCCTGGCATGTCTGAGTTTTCAAATCCTTGGTGGACCTGAGCAGCTTTCATCATTATAGACTATTGGTTAATTTGGGGCAAATATTAAGATTATATTTTTTAAGAAAGTTTGTTTCTCTCAATTCAGTAAAGGACAGGTTGAAAAATGTTCCATATTGCCTATGTCTCCATTCCCACACTCCTAGTTCATTCTTTTTTTTTCCCTTTGGGCATAGATATCTCACTTAATCTTGTGCTATGTTTCCAATTTGTGGAAATCAGATTCTATTTTAATTTGTTGGTCTGTCTTCTTTAGAAGTCTCATCATATTGGTGAACTATCATTTAAAATTGGTTATTGCTTTTCTGAACAATGTGAACAGGCAAATTTGCTATGAGTACCTTTAGCTTATGTTTTGAGTTCATCTTCAAATTCAAATTGTATGAATTTAAAGAGATATTTTTCAAGCTTGGTGATATTAATTTGAATCAAGGTTTTAGACATTCAAATTGATTTTCCTCCTTCTTACTTTATCTTCTGAATGCTCTGCTACCTATTGTATTCAATCTTCTTGTTTTTTCTTTTTTTCCTTATTTACATTTTCCTGTAATAGGTAACTTGATTTCCTTCTATTGTTCTTTTGATTGCCAGAGTGGAAAAGGAAAAGGGTTTGGCATTGTATTGGAAGTACAGTGAAGGCCTACCATTGATCACAGTGGGCTGCTGAACTCCTGGTATAGGTTCCTCTTCTAAAATTGGTTAATTATAAATATTGGATTATGATTCTAAACTCAAATACTATTTTTATTTTTTTTAATGTTTATTTATTTTGAGAGAGAATGCATGTGTATGCATGTGTATAGGGGAGGAGCAGAGAGGGGGGAAAGAGAATCCCAAGCAGGCCCTGCTTTCAGCATGGAGCCCACAGGGCTTAATTGCAGGAACCCAGAGATCGTGACGTGAGCCCAAATCAAACGTCTGAGGCTTAACAGACTGAGACACCCAAGGGTCCCTCAAATGCTACTTTTTTTTAAAATTCTTAAGTTATTTGAATTTCTACAAGTAACATGAGATTAATGTCTTTTTTAAAAAAATATTTATTTATTTTGAGAGAGAGGCCAGGAACAGGGGAGGGGAAGAGGGAGGGAGGGAGAGAGAGAGAGACAGAGACAGAGAGACAGAGAGAGAATCCCAAGCAGGGGCTCAGACCCATAAACCATGAGATCCTGATCTGAACTGAAATCAAGAGTCAGATAGTTAACTGACTGAGCCATCCAGGTGCCTCAAGATTCATTATATAGGTAGTTAACATGTTAGTTTCTTTTCTGTGAAAATGACCCTTTGAATGAGGGAAAAATTTACTCAGAAACATTTATCTCAAACAATAATTTATAAACTTAACAAATTTATATTTTGCCCCAGAGCTGGTATTTTTATGGTGAGGTGCTCTTTGTTTTGTGTTTTGTTTACATGTGGGACATTCCTCTACTCTCTAAAAATTGTTTTTAAAAAGTACAGAATCAGTGCAAAAATTAAACCAGACAAAATTAAAGAGGCAAGAAAGACTTTATTCAAGGCTATTGTAATATGGAGAGATGCCACAACTAAGTCTGACTTGAACTTTGCTGACACAGCAGATAGAGTTTTTAAAGGGCTGGGATGGGTAATGGAAAAAATACTGGAGGACATTAGGGATAAGTCATAGGCTATTTATGTGCTTTCTAATTGGTTTTATCTAAAGGAAAAATTAACTTCTCCCATCTTTATGACAGTGGTAGTTTTGTAACTTGGAATAAGGTGACCCATCAACTTAGACTTCTATCCATTTGCAGTAACTGGCAAATAGGGGTATTATCTCTTTTGATGATTACATTTCAAAAAGATGATTCCCAGGTCCTTGTGAAAGATATTTGTAGTTTGTAAAGCTGTCAGAAAGCTTTAAAAAAGATTTTCATCTCAAAGAGATAGAGAAAGAATTTACAAGTTTCCTGAAGGAAATATTCTAAGAAAAGGGAGACCAGGGCAGTCTAGTGTCAGAAAGAATCCTGTCTAAAGTTTAGTAAAGTTCCTGGTTTTGGTCAATGGCATTATTAATTAAATGTACAGTGCACCTTCAAGTTTCCTTTTGAGTTTAGAAACTTTAATAGAAAGAATTTATATACTGCAGGAATTTAGCCATTTTGTCAAAACTTAAGATTTGTGAATGCTTAAATATTGGTCATTATTTGAAAAAATAATTCATTTAATTAATAGCTAATGCTAAAAGTAGCAGAATAATTCAGCATGGTAGAAATCCAAGGTTACACCTTGCAGGGTTTGTTTGAAAAATGAATGGTAGTTATGAACACTGAAATCCACTGCTGTCATTTCCTGTGAATACTTTTTAGATCAACACATTATCTTTTGAGTTTACAAAAACATTATTATATTACATTATTTTCTTTTATCCTTTCAACAAAACTGCAAGCTAACTCTATAGTAAGTGTGTAACCTTGAGCTAGTCTTCTAACCTCTTTAAGATTTCATTTTAGAATTAGGTTTTCTGTCTTGATGTAATATTTGATAATATAATTATATAGCAAGGCTGTTTGGTACTTATATGAGATTATTTATTCAAGAAATATGTGCTAAGCACCAGTGATGTGGAGCTACTGTGCTAGGCTGAAAAGAATATATTGCGGTTTGGGTGGATTATATTCCAATACTTATTAAATGAATATATAGTCTCTGATGGTTACTAATAAGGATAAGAAGGACAATATGTGGATGCACTATAGTGGAAGTTATACGAGAACTTTATCATCTGATTTACATGTGAATTCTTAATAGTTGACTGTAAAAATGATCTTTTATTTAAATTAAAAATATATTTATTCATTTATCAGAGAGAGAGAGAGCATGTCACAGGCAGGGGAGGGGTATAGACAGTGGGAAAGAGAGAATCCCAAGTAGGCTCCACGCTGTCAGCACAGAGCCCAATGTGGGACTTAAACTCACAAACCTGTGAAATCATGACCTGAGTTGAAATCAAGAGTCAGGTAATCAACCAACCAACCGAGTCACCCAGGCACCCTTCTTTATTTAAATTTTTGTTTCATGTATAGTGCAGTGGAGAGCAGTACAAGACAGTGGAGAATATAATTATAGTCTATGGAAACAGTTCATTCCGACTGATGAAACATAAATACTATTAACTGGATGTCTAACAAGCAATTTATTTCCCACAGTTCTCAAGGATGGATGTCTAAGATCAGGGAGTCAGCATGGTTGGGTGAGGACCCTCTTTGGTGTCTCAGACTTGTTGTCTCCTCCTACAGCAAATGGGGCTTGGAGATCTCTCTGAAGCCCCTTTTCAAAGGGTACTAATCCCATTTTTGAGAGCTCTGTGCTCATGATCTGATTACATCCTAAAGGCCCCATCTCCAAATACTATCACAGTGAGCATTAGAATTTAGCATATGAATATTTGGAGGAAATAATCATTCAGACCACAGAAATCCTTTGCCTAATAGGCTTAACTAGATCTATATTCAGTAATTCTTGATCCTCCACACTTCTGCTGCCTTGGTTTACTGTATTTATAATTTTTAATGCTTTTGTTTCTCAGATTTCAAACAACTTGAATACTACACCTATTTCATCTACTTATCTCAAGATGAGTCAATCTTTCCTTAATTGTTAGTGTTTGAAAATCTTCAAGTGCTTTAAATACTTTATAATATTTTCTATAGGTATCAAATACTGTGAAAATAATTTACTTATAGCTGGTAGTTTAACCATTAGGTAGTTAACATTTGCTTCTTTTTTAATAGTTGTGCCTGTAAGTGCCTCTCACAGTGCCCAAAATATGGTAGCCGCTGAACACATTTTTTATGCATAGCAATCTAGTTCATTGCAGATTAGTAAAAATAGAGATTTTTTTAAGCCTCTGAACTTATTTGTTTAGCAAATGAATACAGTTAATGTCATTTACATTTTGGTAGTAAGTTGTCTACAGGGTAGGACTGAGTTCACTAATTTCAAATATTGAACATGCAGAAAAGTAGGGAAACTCCATTTTAATAACAATTCATAATTTAAACTTTTCACCAGTATCTTGAGATGTCCCCACGCTTAGTCTGAGCATTGATTAAAATTTGCAGTTTGCAGTAGGATTTTAATGTAGTCTACATGTGGTTGATTGAGTTAAGACTTTTGTGATATCCAGACTTTTGAAACTGAAGTGCTTAAATAGGGACTCTGTGATTGGAACAGAGAACAGTGTTGTCCTTTCTTTCTCTATGCTCAATACCAGGGACATGATAACTTCAACTTGAGAAGCCTGATGCAGAGTCAGTTAGTTTAAAAGTGGTTCTACTCAGCTTGACCATCAAGGCCTAACCTTCAAGTTCCCATGAATGTGTAAGAATGGGGAAGCAGTAAGGAGAGGTTGAGAGAGTTTATTGAGGACACTGAGGAGCCGGAACAGACTTCACCAGGAGCCCATTCAACCACACTGGCCTTCATTATGTCAGTCAGTCCTTGCTGCTACAGGAAGGACTTTTTCATACTCTGATGCTTACTTCTGGAAATCAAAGGTGAATTTTAGATAAATCATTCTTCATTCAGGTCTTATGCATCAGAGAGGACAGTCCCAAAAAGAATTCCTCAACTTTTTACCTTCAGTAATATCTTCAAAAACAAACAAAAACCCAACAAAAACAAAAAATAAACAAACAACCTTGAACATTTCTCCAATACAAATTTCTTTAACCTTCTGCATATCAGGTCAATAAAAGGCCTCAGAACACATTTTCTTAACTTAAAAAAAACTTTTAATGTTTCATTTATTTCTGAGAGAGAGAGAGACAGCATGAGCAGGGGAGGGCCAGAGAGAGAGGGAGATACAGAATCTGAAACAGGCTCCAGGCTCTGAGCTGTCAGCATAGAGCCCAATGTGGGGCTCGAACCCATCGACTGGGAGATCACGACCTGAGCCAAAGTCAGACATTTAACTGACTGAGGCACCCAGGTGCCCCAACATTTTCTTAACTTTTACAGGCCCGTGGCATATATAAGCAGTTAACTTTATAATACTACTAACCAATTCATACTTAGAGCCAAGACTGTGATTCAAAGTAATATAAAGATAACTGCAGAAGATATTAATGGAACAAATAATAAGGAAAATCTAGATAATAAGCACCATAAAAGATCATTTTATCTTAATACAATCCAGTCATAATAAAATCATTGCTATTTAGTTGAAGTTGGTGAGTTAAAATCTAAAAAATCAAATCAAAATCACACACACACACACAAAATACTGAAAGGCATATGATACCATCAGTACCATTTATTTTTTTCTGTAATATTACTGGTAGAGTGTTAATAAGATTGGTTTGTGTCTTTCCTAAAGGAGATCATTAATTAGTTACAAGAAAAGTAAGAGAGAACGGAGTCAAATTTATAAAGAACTGAAACTGCTATTTGTTTTTAGAATGTGGTGTGTGTGTGTGTGTGTGTGTGTGTGTGTGTGTGTAACAGAGGGAGGGAGAGAGAGAATTGGAAGATCTTGGGTTTGTGAGTTCAAGCCCCGTATTTGACCTAGAACTTACTTAAAAAAATTTTTTTAATGCATTTTTTTGGTCTTTTTCCTCTGATTGCTGATAAGCTTGGATTGGTCCATGTCTGTTTTATTTACTGCTGAATTTCTAGGAATTCCAAGAATTCTGAGTGCAAAATATACAGTCAAAATTGGATGAATTTTAGAATAATCTCATTTCATTATTAATCTTTCTAGATTAATCTTAATACTAGATTAATTCTAGATTAATCTTAATACTAGAAACTCAGACCCAGGAGAACCTCTCTCCTCAGTTGGACTCAAGTCTGAGAAAACTTCTCTTCTATCTAGGTAAGATTGCCAGATAAAATACAGAATACTTTCTTAAATTTGAGTGCCAGATAAGCAATAAACATTTTTTTCCATAAATATTTTCCAAGTATTGCAAATGGATTCCATGAAAATTTAGGATATATGTATTTAAAAAATTGTGTATATGAAATTCAGATTTAATGAGAAATCTTGTAATTTTATTTTCTAAATCTGTCAACCATTTCCCTTGGGTAAGAGAAAGAAAACTGGGCTATCCTTATCATTGAGTGCTCTACTTAAGGTAGAGTTATAAATCATCACAGCTTGACACATCTTACCCAAGGTGGTATGGAAAGAAAAGGCCAATGGAATAAGAGTAATTCAGAATATCTAGGGATAGTCTAGGTGCATACCAACATATTATTTATTCTGAGAGGCATTTAGGGGTTTGGTGTGATTGGAAACAAGCTCAGAGCTAAAGACTCTGAGAAAGCACTGAATAAGCTATAGAGTGAAGATTTGCTATCTATCTGAGTATTTGACATATTGTAGAGGTTAAAAAAATGTTTCCTGATAGTAAGGATACAAAGACAAAATCTGTTCATCAGAAACGATTATAAACTGGTAGAAGAGACATACAATTAAAGGGAAGATAAATGCAGAAATAAATTACAGAAGTTCTATGGAGCCCTGTAAAGAAAACTTGTGATAAAATTCTGATTAATAGTAGAACCATCAAGACTTATAAATCTTTGAAATATAACTACTTTTTATGGTCTTACCTTTCCTGGTATTGAGATATAATTAATTGATATAATCAATTAATTGATCTGGCCTTAACACTTTGGAAATATTAGATATTAAAATATTAATTTCAAAATATGATAAAAACCATGAAGCACACATCATCCATGGAAGATTTTTTAAAGAAAGGGAACATGTATCTTAGATTAGATTGTCTTTGCAGCTCTAGTTTGTTGTGCCAAAACAACACCCTTCAACTTAAAAACTGCTAGATTCCTCCTGTAAAATGCCTTTGAAATGTCAGTTTATTTCCTTTCATGTGTATTCTACATTATAAATGTCTGTTTATTGCAAATTGTTTTAGTAATTCCCCAATTGTTTAACCACAGGGATCAACCATCTATTATGAATGTCCCAAAGGGAAGAGAACAGGCAGAGGGGGCCTCTAAGCTCATTTTTCAACGGTGAATGTTATTAGCATTAACCTTTTTAGACTGTCTCTGTTATCTGGAAAAGCTGGAAAAGAGTTTATCTAAGCATAATTGCAGTTTTGCTCTTTTGCCCTTATCACCTTTGACTTTTGCCTGTATTAATGGTAGGAACATGATCTGATCCTCTTTCAGATGATGTCTTTTAGGTTGGAGTTGGAGTTGTTCTTCTTTCTCTCTGTCCTGAGTTTAAAGATCAAGAAGCCATTTGCTGAGATTGTCATTTCTTAATTGCTCCTATTTAGCCTCAGAGAAAAGATCATTTATTTACACATATTGAAGTTTGTCTTCATTTCCTAATTAAAACAATAAATGCTACTTCACTGCTCTTTGTTCTGGGCCCTCCAACAGCTACTTTATGGACACATTGGGTATGTGGATTTTTGCTCCATGATAGAGTCTTGGTAAGGTGAATACTGATTGTGATTAGCTGCTGGTCAGCACATTAGAATATTCTGCCAAGAACATTTTCCAGAACTCTATGGTGGTCAAGGCCCTGGTGCCTCTCTGTCATTGTATTCAGAGCAGTTTCTCCAATGATTCCTTTTGTCTCTGTTCTGACAGACAGTGATCCTGGATAATAAAGAAAGTGGATAGACTACAACCATTTTGAGGGGCATGTTAGATTATAGTGGCCTCAGTTCTTATGTGGTCACATGTAGTAGCTGGGAGATGAGGAGGAGACAGTTCATAGTTCTGCTTTCCATGGAAGCTCTGAAAATCAGCACAAAGTGGATAATTTAAATTAGAGGGGATTAATTACTGATTGATTATAATATATGGAATAGGAGATTCATTGTGGATAATTTGCCTATTCTAGAGTGTTGACTGATTAGTTCTCTTTCCACCAGACTTCAAAAATTATGTGCACTAGTTTTGATACCATAGTATTAGGGTGTGGTTTATAGTCACCTTATATGATTCTCCATTTATGTAATAATTGTTGAATAATCTTCATTGCTTTATGCAGGGCATTGTCCAGTCGGGTAGATAATAACTGAGATCTTGTTAATGTGGAAACCTTTAACTTCCCCAGCTGTAGCAGAGCATCTTCCAGATAATATTGAGATTTTTACATAATATTATATTTTTAAAAATTGTTTAATGTTTTATTTATTTCTGAGAGAGACAGCATGAGCAGGGATGGATCAGAGAGAAAGGGAAACACAGAATCTGAAACAACCTCCAGACTCTGAGCTGGCCGTCAGCACAGAGCCCGACATGGGGCTCTAACCCATGAGCCGCGAGATCATGACCTGAGCCAAAGTCAGATGCTTAACTGAGCCACCCAGGCGCCCCTACATAATATTATAGATTTATTTATTTACGTTATTGCTTTCCAGATCCTTTGTCTTCTCTTTTTTCTAATATCTATATCTATTTCCAGAGTGTTTGTCATTTAAAATTAATCTAGTTTTTATATTTAATTTTTAGGTAATGACAATTATTTTCTGATGACTCTAATTATTTTTTCATATTATTTATACATTTGAATAATCTGCTCATTATTACTTTCAGATCTTTAATAAAGATATTTTTAAAGTACCCAATTTTAACCTCTGTAGACATCTTTCTAGTGTTTTACCATTTCCCTGATTATAATGCCATATTTCTATTGTTAATGAAATTTTCAGTGGATATGAAAGTGCTCATTTCCAAACTAATTTGAATTAATTTTTCAAAGTCTATGGCATGATATCATAACCCTAAAATTTCACAGCAGTTCCACGAGTCTTAAACATCACTGTGTTAGTGATTATATAAATAACCTTTAATTTTTGCCTATCTATTCTCCTATTTAAGCTGTTTTCTTAACTCTAAGAATCAGATGTTCATAAAGCAAATGTCAAGCTGAAATTAATATATTTAGAAATAAGCAGTATGATGGTGAAGTGCAGTCATCAATAGCCAAATGCCACCTGGGAAAGACTTCTTGTACCATGAGTGTTTAAAGGTGACTATGAAACACTGAGTTCCAATTTTGGTAACTTGTTTACCTTTACCAGTTCTATGAGTATGACATTGCCTCACTGGGTCTGGAAGAACACTCTATTTTCTAAATGATGAATGCATTGAAACATAAGTCATTCAACCTAAAACATGTGCTACTTATATGCTTAATAAATTGTAAGGATTACTTAGCTCAGTGTTTGATGTGGGAAGCTATTGAGCTCGGGAAGGCCCATCATTTCCACTAGAGATGCCTAATAAAACCTGAACTCTTTTGGGGCCCCTGGGTGGCTTAGTTGGTTAAGTGTATGACTTCGGCTCAGGTCATGATTTCACGGTTAGTTGGTTCGAGCCCCAAGTCAGGCTCTGTGTTGATGGCTGGCTCAGAGCCTGGAGCCTGCTTCAGATTGTGTGTTTCCCTCTTACTCTGACCCTTCCCTGCTCACGCTGTCTCTCTCTCAGAAATAAATAAAAAATGTCAAAAAAGTAAAAAAAAACAACAAACCACATGAGCTCTTTCATATGAAATGCCAAGAATAATACAGGAATAATATGATAATAAGTTAGGTTTTAATGGCCTTTCTTTAACTTTCTTTAACTTTTGATACCATGGTTAGAAATTTATTATATTTGACTGTTAATATTCACCTTGCATCTAAGCAAAAAGAATGTTCATAAGAATGGTCTCTATGCTTCAGAAAATAATTTCCAAAGTGATTGAAAAGAAGAATAGGACCCTTAACCAACTGAGCCATCCAGGTACCCCTGCACTACTCTTCTTGAAGGGTATGTCCTTTACCTTTGATTATCATAAGCAGGTAAAATAATGAGTATTATCAGTACAGATATATTATTTTCAATCACTTAATTAATCAGGCCATGTCAAACCATGGATTTACATTTAGATTTTTTGTTTGAACATGGTATATGTCTTAAATACTCACATTTCCAAAGGTTAAAGCATGTCATACAGCTCATCCCAATTCAATGGAGCAAAGATGTATAGTCCCTTTAGAGTAAGAGAGAAAGTGAATAACTTAGAATAATACAATTTAGTGTATTTCTTTAGCCAATATTTTTCTTGTTAAAACTTGATCACTTGTCAAAGAAAGATAAAGCATACTATTTCTAGTTCCTCACAAATAAACATTCAATACATATTTGCTGAATGTTTGCTAGAAAGATTAATGCAAATATACAAGTTGCATAATTCAATCAGTGGAAGTTCACTTTATAATCATTGATATCCATTGTTTTTTTATAGATGGTTTCTCTCATTTGAGAAAGAATTATTTTGAACAATTACAACTTATATTTGATTGGGGTCAGTCAATATCAGGCAATCCCTGTTTTTTTATATACAAAGAGAAGAGTGTGGATTTTGGGTAGATCTGATACTAAATTCTAGCTTTAGTACTTTTCAGCTTATGACACTGGGCTCTCAGAGCTTCAATTTTGTCATCTGGGAATTGGTCGAAATACCTACATCATTGAATTCCTGGGGAGAGAAAATGAGAGTATTTGTAGGATACCTACTGTGTATCTTAGTAAGCTACTAAGTACATGCTGGTTTTAAAGTTTTAAAATTGGACAGCTGAAAGAGTATATAGAATTGGCTATCTTTGTGGGGAACATCTTGAGACAGAAAATGGTGCCACTATCACCACCTTTGATGAAACCCTTGCAAAAATTTGGAAGGGTTATATTTTCTTCTTCCTTCTTCTAAAAATAGATTTATAAAAACATTTAAATTTCCTTGAAATTCTCTTTCTAATATTATGGAGGAGAAAATAATTTAGTGAAAACTGAATATTTCTACAATTTTGAGGTAAAGTGGAAGAGATAAATGAATGGAGAGGCTTTTGCATTGTGAGTCTGTAACAAAGATGGCAGTAGATAATCTGTAAGGAAGCTTTTGATGCCACAATTCCATGGGCTATTTATTTCTATAAATATTTATATTTATATATTACAAAGTCCTAATTAATTTTGCAATGAATATAATGTCCAGTCATGTCAAGCAAAAGCCATTGCCACTTATTCCTTTGATGTGATGATGGCTATTTCAATTAATCCTTTGATTGTCAACTTAAATAGTACTCATTACCCCGAATTGTCATTTTTGTCCTCTAATGCTATTATTTATTCCCTCACTGAATGATGATTTAGTGATATTCAAACTATTTTGGATTTGAGACCTATCCTGGAGGAAGAGATAGATGCTACTCTAATTCTGAGTTCTATCCCTCTATTTCAAAGTGTTAGGCCCTACAGAACCTTAAAGGAACCCTAATTTCTGTTTCCATCTAAATTATGGATATATACACATCTTCCTATTAGGCAAGAAACATGAAACAATAACATTTCCTAAATGAGAATTGATATCCTTGTGTGTCCTGCAGAATTAAGTATACTATTAAGGGGGAGCCTGGGTGGCTCTGTCGGTTAAGTGTCTGACCCTATGTTTCAGCTCAGTTCATGATTTCACGGGTTGGTGGGTTCGAGCCCCATGCTGGGCTCTCTGCTGGCAGTGTGGAGCCTGCTTGGGATTCTCTCTCCCTTTCTCTGCCCCTCCCCAATTTGCACTGCCTCTGTCTCTCTCAAAATAAACAAACAAACTTAAAAAAATAAATAAATATACTATTCAGGGTAGTGATTGGTGTTTGTGGGAATATACTAAACATTTTCTCTGGATAACTGTCTTTGTCTTCTTACCTTAGTGATCAAAAGAGAAGGTATGGCAGGAATATAAGGGATAGAAGAAAGCTGACTTAATTCCATTGATGGTTTTTACTTGGGTGAATCTTTCAGTCTAACAAGGATTTCTTGACTCTGCCTGGAAAGTTATAAAAATGAGAGGGCATTATTTGACTTTTACATCCTTAGCAGGCAGACTTGAGAAATTCTGTAACTTCTCAGTGATTTATAGGAATAGTATGAGTTATTTAGAAGAGGAGAGAAAATGAGAGAGAGAGAGAGAGAGAGAGAGACAGAGAGAGAGGAAAGAGAGAAAATGGATTTACATTCTACATCTTTTAAAAGTTGGGGCCATTTATTTGTTCTGATCTTAGTGGAGATTTATGTACTAGTTACTGATCTTCCCATGAACCATCTCATGAGATGTCAGAACAACCAGACAAAAATCAAGCAAGAAAAGGAAGGACAAAACACATGGCTTCCCACTGCTACAAAGTGGAAGGTCAGATCTGCTGCACAGAACCCAATCTGCAAGGCCAAAGGCTAGGTATCAAGCCCTCCTTCTCCCCAAATCAAAGCCTAGTGAGGCAGCTGTTGAATCCACATATTCTGACCATCAGCTTTTCACTTTGCAAAAGGTCTGGTGAAAAGATGAGCGGAACTGGGGAGGCTGAAAAAGAACTGTGTTTTTTGTGACACCTTTAAATATAAAGAATCTCTGAAGGAAATAAAGTTTAAAAATTCTTAAAGTTTGGAATCTTTGGCATGTAAGATTCTGCCTTGAACTTTTTATGTAAGCTTTCATTTCTGACTCTTTTTGTTATAAATTCTTCCCCCTTTCTCATACTTTCATTTTCTTCTCACTGAACTCCCTGGGTCTGGGTTCCCACTACTAACCCTCAAGGCCCTCAAATCCTAGAATTTTAGTTTCTCCCTGAGAAAGTACACAATGAAATAATTTTCTTCAAGAGAGTTTGGAGAGCAAGGGCAGAAGATGAATGGCACTTGTATTTCTCTGCTTTGCTCTGAAGAAATCCTTCAGATGTTAAATGTTTTGGGGATGGAACATGTTTATAACAATTGTCATTCAAGAAAGCAGAGCTCTGTTTTCAGTTCCATCGAAAATGTGTAATGGATGAAGTGCTCACACAACATGGCACAGGGGCAAGGGTATCCAGTAACAGGATTCTGAAGCATTACACTTTTCAGCTAACCCACTGTATATTGCATACCTGAAATAATCCAATCATGACAACTGTCAGGAGAGGAGCAGCCTGTGGCTAGCAACCATCCCTCCTCCTTCTCTGCCATACCTTTAAAACCTGGCTCTGAATTCCATTTTCCAGGAAACCTCCCTTTTTTGATGTCATTTCATTATTAGAAATTAATCTTCCTTGTTTTTCATGTAGTTTTGCTCTTTTAACATGTGACTATTTGTATCCATTTATGCATCACTTTAAAAACATTTCTAGTTATTTTTTCACTGCCTAGGAACTGTGGGTAACCAATCCTTTTGTGCTTTTTACTGGTAAGAACCATGCCTTTTATTTGTTCTTTTTTTCTCATGGTGTCTAGCTCAGCATTGCAAATCTGATGACATTCATTTTCATGAATAAAGGACTTTGGTGGTGTTATCTGATCAGGAAGGTTATTTGTTGTCCAGATTGGCTGAGTGTTACAGAGTCCATTTCAAAAGGAGGTGCTGGCTGCTCTTTCAGCATTAGAACCAAATAAAGCAGTAAGGGAGTCAGGATACAATCAGGAGAGGTGAGATAGGAAGAGAAATGTATGTGTTCCTAACCAGTCTCTTTCCATGTGTGCACCACCTTTTACAATATCATGGTCACACAGTTCTGAAGCTTTCTTATTTCTCTTTTTATACTGGTATAATAAGGTATATAAATGATTGGACTTTTATTTTTAATCCAGGCTCCATCGGTTATTTACTAGCATCCTACAAGTCACTTAATCTTTCACTGTCTTGGTTTCTCCATTTCAAAATTAGAAATTTCTTAGTGACATCATAAGGAGTAAAGGAGCAAACATATATATAAAACTCTAAGACCAATACTTGACATGTAGGAGTCATCAACATTATCATTATGACTTGGTTAAGATGCAGGAAATAAGTTCTTATCCAGGTGGCATTCATAGATAATCCTATCTGATGGGGAAAATAGCAATGTTGTGTGACAAGAGTAAAATAATCACTGAACATATTCCTGACTTTGATACCTGACTTCTCAATGAGATGGGAAGCTTAGTCTCAAATTATCAGTGTCTGGTGATCTTTTAACATGGAAATAATGATGATAAGGAAAATGATTTCCCAATTTAACACCTTCCAAGGAAATTCTTGACAATTATTGTGGGGTATTACTGATTCATTTTCTCAATTAGTATTTATTGAAGCAGGATTTCTATCAAATGGAGATCTTATCTGTGGCTTATTATGTAATTGAAGGAAATAAAGTTTTACCTGGGAAAAACAAAGAAGAATTTAAGATGGCACAGTATTGTTTATAGACAATACCAAAGGGACAAGATGTACTGAGTTGTTTGCTTGAGGTAAAACACTCTCCGCATAGACAGAAGGTGTATTTGTGTGGTAAAAAAAAATGAATCTTTCCTTCAGAAAATACTGTGGATTAATAGAGAATATGATAAGGCATATTGGATTGTAGTACAGTTGACCCTTGAACAACAAGCATTTGAACTGGTCTACTTACAGACTTTTTTTCATTAAATACAGTATAGCCCAGTAATTGTGTTTTCTCTTCCTTAAGATTTCCTTAATAACATTTTATTTTCTCTAGCTTACTGTATTGTAAGAATACAGTATATAAAACATATAATATACAAAATATGTGTTTATCAACTGTTTATGTTATTGGTAGGGCTTCTGGTCAAGAGTAGGCCATTAGTAGTTAAGTTTTTGGGGAGTCAGAAGTTATACATAGATTTTGGCTGTGTGGGGGTCAATAGTCTAACTCCTCTGTTGTTTAAGAGTAAATTGTATTTATTGATTTACATATTTTTTAAAGTTAATGTATAAAAATACTAAGAGAATAACATCCTTTACATTTTTACTTTATGTGTGAATCAGCAAGAATTTACAAGGTAAGTTTTAGTGTCATGTAGAATATCATTGTAGCTTAAAAAAAATTACAGATTCTTGAAAAGACCTCAAGCATCAGAGGGTAACTGTGCATGAGAAGAAAAATGAGAAGGAAGTGGTAAAACATAAAATTAATGTCACTTGAGTAAGCATTATCCAGACAGCAATAAGCTGTATGTTTACACTATTCTATAAGGGAGCTCCTAACCTGGACTGAACATTGCCTCAATGGTTAATTTGGTCCAACTGGTCCCAAAACAAATCTTTCATTCAGTTCTTTATGAAAATAAAAAAAGAATTCGTTGAAGATGATCAACTCTGAATTGTGGCACGACACTTACATCGGTATTGTGATTAAGTCTGAATAACTATTTGTAAAGCTTTCAGCCAAGTATAGATGCCTTTGGTTTTATTCTAAGGTTTCTTTGTTAATTCTTAAATTGCATGTTTAGTTAATTTTTTAAAATCTTTTCAAATTTTGTTCTTTTCTAGTGTAAGTACTTAAGACTATATATTTTCCTTAAATTACTACTTTTGGTTTTTATCACAATATTTCATATATAAAACTTTAATTAACAAACAATGGTATGCATTGTTAAAATTTTACCTTGAGTTTTTCTCAAGGTAAGTTAGTTTCAATTTTCTAAACATAAGAGAATTGCTCAATTTATATTTCTTTTACTGAAATATTTATATATTAAATAGAGAATATTTAAGTTCTATAGAAGCACTGAGATTAGAGACTGTGGCTATATAATTTGTATTCTTCAAAATTTGTTAAGTGTTACTGTTTAAATTGCCTACTGAATTCATTAGTTCAGAATTTTAGATAAGGGTTATCTGAGTGATTCTTTAGTTCCATGTGACATCACTGGATCGACTGGTCTGGAGGATCCAATATAGTTTTATTTACATATCTGGTGCTTTGGCAAGTATGGCTGAAGGACTGTTCTTAGTTGGGATGGTTGACCAGAGGACTAACATGTAACTTTCCCAGTATGTTGGCCTGAGGGTAATTGGACTTCTCATCTTGAAGCACAGGGCTCCAAGAACAAAAAAGGAAGAATGGTATGTCATTTTATAATTTAGCCTTGCAAGTAACGTAGTGTCATTTCTGTTGTGCTCCATCTCCGAAGCAGTTATTATTCACCCTCAGATCTAGGACACTGTCATACAACTCACATTTCAATGGAAGGTGTGTCAAAACATCATCAGGCAGGTTTTAAAACCACTATACCTTTTTTTATGGTGTATTATGTGGTCGGTTTTTATAAATGTATTTGTACCTTACAGATATGTATATCCTATAATTGGGTGAAAAGATGAATTATCATTTATTAAATCATGTTTAATTAGATTTTCAAATATTCTATAGTTTTGCTGTTTCTTGGTCTGATTAACCTACCTATCAGTGAGAAAAGGACACATTTGACAATTGATTTGTATTACTTTTAGCTTAATTATTTTGAAATTATTTTAGTGGACTCATGCAAATTAACAATCTCTAAAATTTTCCATGGCTTTATATATGTTTTTCCCATGTTTTTACCTTCAACCATTCTATGTACTTATGTTTTTTAATGTTTATTTATTTTGACAGAGAGAGAGGGAGAATGACAGAGCAAGTGGTAGAGGGGCAGAGAAAGAGGGAGAGAGAGAAGCCCAGGCAGACTCCGTGCTATCAGCACAGAGCCTTTTGCTTGATCTCATGAACAGTGAGATCATGACCTGAACCAAAACCAAGAGTCAGATGCTTAATGGACTGAGGCACCCAGTGCCCCAAGTCCTTATGTTTTACTGACTTCTTATAAGTACTGATTATCTTGAAAGCTGGATATATTTTTAAAAATAAATAATAAAATATTTACCTATGATATTAAAACTTATACCTTCTATTACCACTCTTTTAATGGTTGACATTTTGGAATTTTACCATGCATAGGCTACTAAAGAATGTCTAAAGTTAATCAGTATCTTAACCACTCTTTCTAAGCAATGCAAGTTTATACCAACCTGGTAGTCTAGGATCAGGTGTTATTAGTTATGCCTGTTTTTTATTTTACTATTCATTGTGTATCTTTTAAGGTTTATTTATTTATTTTGAGAGAGAGAAAGAGAGACAGTGAGAGGGAAAGGGGCAGAGAGTGAAGGAGAGAGAGAATCCCAAGTAGGCTCTGCACTGTCAGCACAGAGCCTGATGTGGAGCTCAGTCTCATGAACTGTGACATTATGACCTGAGCTGAAATCAAGAGTTGGATGCTTAACCAACTGTTCCACCCAGATGCCCTCATTAGGATTTTTTTTTTAGTATATGTGCTGCCAAAGCGAGCATGCATTTGGATTTTTTTAATTCAAAAATTAAATTTTTTATTCTATACATTCTATTTTGCCTTCTCTAACCTGGGCATTTTTAAATTACCCATTGCTTGCTCATTTTAATGATTCCACCTTTTATTTCTTTAAACTTTTCCTAATATTCTATACTGATAGGTATAATATTTGAGGACCTTGGGTTTTTTTTTTTTTATTTAAAGCTTGTTATTTCAACAGATTGTTTCTCATTCTGGTTTGTTAACTTGCATATTTGATAAATCATTTGATTATGATCTCATTTGTGTTTGACCTTCTTCTGCAAAAGTCTTTAAGTTCTAAATAGGGAATTTCTTCTCAAGAGAGAATTTTCCTTTACTTCTTTTAGAAGTTAAAGGTACTACTAAACTTTAATACTTTAGAGTTCAGAATTTGAAGCAGAAGCATTTGGTTTAGCAATCACTCTGACTGCTGGGTCATATTCAGTCTCCAAATAGCCAGCATGGCATATGTATTGCTTCAGAGAATCCTCTTTTGCTTAATATTCATCACTCCAGATCAGAATTTGCCGAGCATTTTGTTTTGTTTGCTCACTATTACTGCTGGAGCGATAGGAAAGAAGTGGAGGTTTGTATCACCTTCTATAAGCCCAGTATTATATTAAAAAAATTTCCTCTTAACCACACCCCAGGATCTAGTTGATATGTAGGGGAGGGCCTCAATGAATCTACTTCATATTAAGAAGACTCTCCCATTTTATTTTCAGAAATGATAACTCTATGATGCAACATAATTAAACTTTGCCTTGCATAGAACAGCTTCATCCCTTTATGCCCACTTATTTAAAAGAAGGTATGTGTATTGCCTTCTGCTATTTATGTCAGGGCTTGAAAACTGAGAGTCCTTTGCTTGAGACCTTTAGTTTGAGAGACTTTGGCTTCCCTGGGGTAATATATTGGCTAGTCTTTCAGAGAATATCTGAAAAAAGTCAATCAGAGAGGCATGCTAAATGAGTTGAGCACCTCCCCTGCTTTTAAGTCTCCCATATAAAGTAGAGTTTAATGAAGGACAACAGAACCTGAGAAAAGCCTGTTTCCAGGTGTGCAGATGGTATGTCACCAAAAAAAATTGAGAGAATTAATTACAAGAATGTGCATCCTAGACAGGAGCTAAGATTGTGTGCTCTGATGGACGCAGAGCTATTAAAAACAAATGCACAAGAAATAGGCTTCCATGATAGTCTAAGGTCAGGAATTCTGGAGATGGAGGCTAAGATTTCCAGATAAAGATGTCATCTGGTTAAGAACCAATAGGGTTTATATTATTTAACTTTTACTTTTTCCCTTTTACTTCTAACAAAGTTAGGTTTATGTCTATTTTATTTGCAACATAAATTTGAAAGGTACTTTTTTTAATATAATGAGTATTGTACAACCCAAATTTGATGAGAAAGCTATATGCAAAAAATAATGAAATTAGCCCACATACAAGCAAATGGTCAATTTCCAGGTGTGTTGAAAAATTAATATAAAAAATTGTTCTACTGCAAGTTACATTCCATTAAGACAAAAGCATTAACAATAAAAAACTGTATAATGAAAAATATTAGGAATCTTCAGCTGATATGAGACTCATTTCAAGAAATAATTTACACAATTAAGTTCTAATACAGAAGAGTCTTGGCTGTCCCTTGAAAATTTTATTCCTTCATATGCCAAATATTTATTGCATGCTTATGTGCCAGGTACTGTTATAAGAATTGGAAATATAGCTGTGTGCACATCAGACAAAATTTCCTCTTCCAGACTTACATTGTAATGGCAAAAAACAAATAATAAACAAAATAATATATACTCTCTCAGGTAGTAATTAGAGCTATAGGGGGATATAAAGCAGAATAATGAGAATGAGATTTTGTGTGTGTGTGTGTGTGTGTGTGTGTGTGTGTGTGTGTGTGTGTTTACTTTTCAGATAAGTTTGGTAAAGCCTTTCTGATAAGGTAACATTGGATCAGAGACTTAATTTAAGAAAGAGACTATTGCAGATGTCTTGAGTAAGAATATTATAGGTTGGGGAATTAGCAAGTATGTATTCCCTAAAGTAAGAACATGTCAAATGCATTCAAGGAACATCTGGGGTACAGGGTAATGAGCAGTATTTTCTGTTAGAGAGTTCAAAGAGGACTGTTTTCCTTTTCTTTAAAAAATTTTTTTAATGTATGTTTATTTTTATTTTTATTTTTTACAAATAGTTTGTTGTCAAATTAGTTTCCACATAACACCCAGTGCACATCCCCACAAGTGTCCTCCTCCATG
The DNA here is from genome assembly GCF_003009895.1 of Hyaena hyaena. NCBI lineage: Eukaryota > Metazoa > Chordata > Mammalia > Carnivora > Hyaenidae > Hyaena > Hyaena hyaena. The sequence continues at coordinate 388,484 of NW_024081785.1, read as the reverse complement.
CCCATTACCCCTCCCCCCCACATCCATCAGTCGTCAGTTTTTGTCAGCATTCAAGAGTCTCCCATGGTTTGCCTCTCTCCCTTTCCCCCACCATTTCTGCCCTTCTTCTCTCCCTTGTTTCTCAGATAAGTTCCTCCTAATCCTCCTATACGTGCAAACATATGATATTTGTCCTTCTCTGCCTGACTTATTTCGCTCAGCATAACACCTTCAAAGTCCATCCATGTTGCTACACATGGTCAGATTTCATTGTTTCTCATGGCCATGTAGTATTCCATCATATAGATAAACCACATCTTCTTGATCCATTCGTCTGTTGATGGACACTTAGGCTCTTTCCATGTTTTGGCTATTGTGGAGAGTGCTGCTATGAACATTGGGGTCCATGTGCTCCTATGCCTCAGCATTTCTGTATCCCTTGGGTAAATTCCTAGCAGTGCTATTGCTGGGTCATAGGGGAGTTCTAGTGTTAGTTTCCTGAGGAACCTCCACACTGTTTTCCAGAGGGGCTGTACCAGTTTACATTCCCACCAACAGTGTAGGAGGGTGCCCGTTTCTCCACATCCTCGCCAGCATCTAGAGTTCTCTGATTTGCTCATTTTAGCCACTCTGACTGGCGTGAGGTGGTATCTCAGTGTGGTTTTGATTTGTATTTCCCTGATGAGGAGGGATGCTGAGCATCGTTTCATGTGTCTGTTGGCCATCTGGATGTCCTCTTTGGAGAAGTGTCTGTTCATGTCTTCTGCCCATTTCTTCACTGGGTTGTTTGTTTTTCGGGCGTGTAGTTTGGTGAGTTCCTTATAGATTCTGGATATTAACCCTTTATCTGATATGTCATTTGCAACTATCTTTTCCCATTCCGTTGGTTGCCTATTAATTTTCTGGGTTGTTTCCTTGGCTGTGCAGAAGCTTTTAATCTTGATGAGGTCCCAACAGTTTATTTTTGCTCTTGATTCCCTTGCTTTTGGGGATGTGTCAAGTAAGAAGTTGCTGCGGTGGAGGTCAAGGAGGTTGTTTCCTGCTTTCTCCTCTAGGGTGTTGATAGTTTCCTGTCTCACGTTCAGGTCCTTTATCCATTTTGAGTTGATTTTTGTGCATGGTGTGAGAAAATGATCTAGTTTCATTCTTCTGCATGTTGCTGTCCAGTTCTCCCAACACCATCTGTTAAAAAGGCTGTCTTTTTTCCATTGGATATTCTTTCCTGCTTTGTCAAAGATCAGTTGGCTGTATACTTTTGGGTCCACTTCTGAGTTCTCAATTCTGTTCCATTGGTCTATGTGTCTGTTTTTGTGCCAATACCATACTGTCTTGAGGATGACAGCTTTGTAGTAGAGGCTGAAGTCTGGGATGGTGATACCTCCCGTTTTGGTTTTATTTTTCAGTATTACTTTGGCTATTCGGGGTCTTTTGTGGTTCCATACAAATTTTTGGATAGTTTGTTCTAGTTTTGAGAAGTATGCTGGTGCAATTTTGATTGGAATTGCATTGAATGTGTAGAGTGCTTTAGGTAGTAATGACATCTTAACTATATTTATTCTTCCTATCCATGAGCATGGAATGTTTTTCCATTTCTTTGTGTCTTCTTCAATTTCCTTCATAAGTTTTCTATAGTTTTCATCATACAGATCTCTTGTATCCTTGGTTAGGTTTATTCCGAGGTATTTTATGGTTTTTTGTGCAATTGTGAATGGGATCAGTTTCTTGATTTCTCTTTCTGTTGCTTCATTATTGGTGTATAAAAATGCAACCGATTTCTGTACGTTGATTTTGTACCCTGCAACTTGGCTGAATTCTTGGATCAGTTCTAGTAGGCTTCTGGTGGAGTCTGTCGGGTTTTCTATGTAGAGTATCATGTCATCTGCGAAGAGTGAAAGTTTGACTTCCTCTTTGCCAATTCTGATGCCTTTGATTTCCTTTTGTTGTCTGATGGCTGATGCTAGGACTTCCAGCACTATGTTAAACAACAGTGGTGAGAGTGGACATCCCTGTCGTGTTCCTGATCTCAGGGGGAAAGCTCTCAGTTTTTCCCCGTTGAGGATGATGTTAGCTGAAGGCTTCTCATAGATGGCTTTGATGATGTTTAAGTAGGTTCCTTCTATCCCAACTTTCTCGAGAGTCTTTATTAAGAAGGGATGCTGTATTTTGTCAAATGCTTTTTCTGCATCTATTGACAGGATCATATGGTTTTTATCTTTTCTTTTATTGATATGATGGATCACATTGATTGATTTGCGAATGTTGAACCAGCCCTGTAACCCAGGAATGAATCCCACTTGATCTTGGTGGATGATTCTTTTGATATGCTGCTGGATTCGATTTGCAAGGATCTTGTTGAGAATTTTTGCATCCGTATTCATCAAGGATATTGGCCTATAGTTCTCTTTTTTTGTTGGATCTCTGTCTGGCTTGGGAATCAGAGTGATGCTGGCTTCATAAAATGAGTCCGGGAGTTTTCCTTCGACTTCTATTTTTTGGAATAGCTTGAGAAGAATTGGGATTAATTCTGTTTTAAATGTCTGGTAGAATTCCCCAGGGAAACCATCAGGTCCAGGGCTCTTATTTGTTGGGAGATTTTTGATCACTGATTCGATTTCTTCACTCGTTATGGGTCTGTTCAGGTTTTCTATTTCTTCCCGTGTGAATTTTGGTAGTGAGTGTGTGTTTAGGAATTTGTCCATTTCTTCTAAGTTGTCCAATTTGTTGGCATATAATTTTTCATAGTATTCCCTGATAATTGCTTGTATTTCTGAGGGGTTGGTTGTAATAAGTCCATTTTCATTCATAATTTTGTCTATTTGGGTGCTCTCTCTTTTCTTTTTGATAAGCCTGGCTAGAGGTTTGTCAATTTTGTTTACTTTTTCAAAAAACCAACTCTTGGTTTCATTGATCTGTTCAATTGTTTCTTTGGTCTCTATGTTGTTTATTTCTGCTCTAATTTTTACTATTTCTCTTCTTCTACTGGGTTTAGGGCGTTCTTGTTGCTCTGCCTCTAGCTCCTTTAGGTGAGCTGTTAGATTTTGGACTTGTGCTTTTTCTAATCTCTTGAAATAGGCCTGGAGAGCAATGTACTTTCCTCTTAGGACTGCCTTGGCCGCATCCCATAGATTTTGAATTGTTGTGTTTTCATTTTCATTTGTTTCCATATATTTTTTAATTTCCTCTCTAATTGCCTGATTGGCCCATTCATTCTTTAGAAGGGTGTTCTTTAACCTCCATGTTTTTGGCGGTTTTCCAGACTTCTTCCTGTAATTGATTTCAAGTTTCAAAGCATTGTGATCTGACAGTGTGCATGGTATGACCTCTATTCTTTTATATTTATTGAGGGCTGCTTTATGTCCCAGTATGTGATCTATCTTGGAGAATGTGCCATGCGCACTTGAGAAGAAAGTAAATTCCCTGGCCTCAGGATGTAAAGTTCTAAATATATCCGTCAGATCCATCTGGTCCAATGTGTCTTTCAAGTCCATTATTTCTTTAGTGATTTTCTGTCTGGTTGACCTATCCATTGCTGTAAGCGGAGTATTAAAGTCCCCTGCTATTAGCACATTCTTATCTATAAGCTTGTTTCTGTTTGTGATTAATTGTTTTAGATATTTAGGTGCTCCCATATTCGGTGCGTAGACATTTATGATTGTTAGTTCTTCCTGATGGATGGACCCTGTAATTATTATGTAGTGCCCTTCTTCATCTCTTGTGATTGTCTTTAATTTAAAGTCCAGTTTGTCTGATATAAGTATCGCTACTCCGGCTTTCTTTTGATTTCCTGTAGCATGATATATATTTCTCCATCCCCTTACTTTTAATCTGAAGGTATCTTCCCGTCTAAAATGAGTTTCTTGTAGACAGCATATTGATGGATTTTGTTTTTTAATCCATTCTGCTACCCTATGTCTTTTGATTGGAGCATTCAGCCCATTTACATTCAGTGTTATTATTGAAATATGTGGGTTTAGAGTCTTTGTATCTTTTGTAGGGTTCATGTTTGTGGTGGTGTCTCTGGTATCTTTGTTCCTTGCAACCTTTCCTTCAGAGCATCCCCCTCAGGATTTCTTGTAGGGCTGGCTTCGTGGTGACAAATTCTTTCAATTTCTGTTTATTTGGAAAGGTTTTTATCTCTCCTTCTATTTTGAATGACAGGCTTGCTGGATAGAGGATTCTTGGCTGCATATTTTTACTGTTCATCACATTGAAGATTTCCTGCCATTCCTTTCTAGCCTGCCAAGTTTCAGTAGATAGGTCTGTCACCACTCTGATAGGTTTCCCTTTGTATGTTAGGGCCCTTTTCTCCCTAGCTGCTTTCAAAATTCTCTCTTTGTCCTTGTATTTGGCCATTTTCACTATGATATGTCGTGCAGAAGATCGATTCAGGTTACGTCTGAGGGGAGTCCTCTGAGCCTCTTGTACTTCCACATTTACTTCCTTCCCCAGGTCGGGGAAGTTCTCTGCTATAATTTGTTCCAGGACTCCTTCAGCACCTTTCCCTCTCTCTTCCTCTTCTGGGATTCCTATGATACGGATATTGTTGCGTTTGACCGTATCGCTGAGCTCTCGAATTCTTCTTTCCTGTTCCTGGATCAGTTTGTCTCTTTTTTTGTCAGCTTCTTGTTTTTCTATAATGGTGTCTTCTAAATCACTTATTCTCCTTTCTGCCTCTTCAATCCGTGCATTGGAGGCCTCTAATTTATTATGGATCTCATTTATCGCATTTTTTAATTCTTCATGCCTATTTTTATTTTCCATTCTGTCTGTAGCCATAGTTTCTTTGATGTCCCCTATGTTTTTTTCAAGCCCAGCTATTAATTTTACCATTATTATTCTAAAATCTTGTTCAGTGATGCTGCTGATATCTGTTTTGAGCAGTTCATTAGCTGTCATTTCTTCTTGGAGTTTCTTTGGAGGAGAGGTCTTTCGTTTCGTCATTTTAGTTAGCTTTCCGGCTCTTGTTGGTTTTAAAGACCTATTATTCTCTCTGTTTCTATGAGCACTGCTATATCCAAGAAGGCTCTTTGACTTTCCAGGGCCTACCCTTTCAGAGAGTGTTTTTTGAATGGTATCCCCTGGTCTCTCTTGTTGGGACCTTGGTTATTTTATTTTCCTATTCGTAGTGATATTTGGGACTCTCCACATTGTGTATTCTGGCTTGTTTCTTGAGGTAGCCCTGGAAAAGAAAACAGACAGACAAACACACAGGGAGGAAGAGCACACAAATGCACAGGCTAATTCAACTAACATGCAAAGCAAGAGGGAAAACGAAAAAGTTAAGAGAAAAGACGGAGGAGGGAGGGCGAATAATAGGGAGTATAAAATACATAAAAGGGTCAAAAAGGAGAAAAGAAAAGGAAAAAAGAAGACAACCGATGGACAAAGAACAGTTTAAAGCATATAACCGGATTTCTCAGCTACTGTTAAATAGCTGTGTGTATGCAGTGGTGGTTGAAGAGGATAGAGAAAGAGAGAGAAGACAGGGCAGGGATGAGGCACAATTGGAAATAGAATGAACAGGCAGAAGGGATAAGAAACTTTATTCAAAGAGGTAAAGGGTAGAATATGGTTGGATAGGTGAGAGAAGGGTGCTGGTGTTATCCAGAGAAACTATATAGTCTAATTACTCCTGAGAGAAATAGCTGAAAATGTCAGTAGGTGTAGAATTTACATTTACAGAATGGACTCGTTGTGATTGTTTAAGCAAGCCAGCGACTAGAGTTAATCAGGTCAGTGTTCTGGGGAAAAAAAAGAGAAAAGAGAAAGAAGAAGAAAAAAGGAAAAAAAAAATGGAGGAGGGCAGCTCTCAAGCAGAGATGGGCGTGGTATGATCCAAATCGTCAGGCGGGAGTTCTGCCTTGGATGTTGTGGGGAGGAGAGTGACGGTGCTCCAGTCCCTTCTTGAACCAAGCGCTGCACCTCGCTTTTTTGGGTGTGTAAACTCCCTGTACCAGGTGCGCAGCCAAAGCTGGTTGTGCTCTTCAACCCAGGCCAGTCCCAATCTCCAAATCCCAGTCCGCGCGTCCCGCTGAAATTGCCTTAGATACAACTTCCCAGGCAACCCCCTCAAGGCAATTCCAGGCCTCCCGCCTCGCTCTGGGGGCGGAGTCAGAATCGCTGCTTCCTTCTCTGGGTCGGGCTGGCGAGCATGGACGGGGGCTTGCCTGCCGTGTGCGCGGAGCCCGAGCCCACTGCAGTGAGGAAAACCAGGTCCCTCTATGGCTTGTCACCCAAAATACGAACTCGCAGGCAAATTTGCAAGTTTTTAGCTCTTTGCCTTCCCTCTGGAGTTCCAGCCAGCCAGGAGCGTGGACGCTGGTGTCCACGCGCGGCTCCTTCATGGGCCCAAGCCGCTCAGGAGGACAATGGCGGCAGGCGCGCTGCTACTCTGAAGTTCAGCCCGCCTGGAGCCCGCACAAGGGAGCATTCTGTGCGCTCACTCCCCCCCTCCCCCCCGGGGACCAGTTGGCGCGAGAGGACCTGGCGTGCAGGTATTTGGCAAGTACAGTCTTTCTATGCCCCTAGCAGAGGTTTTTCTGTTTCGGACTCTCTCTTTTCCCCCTCTCACTCCCCGTAGAGGGTAGAGGGGGATCTCCTCCCACCCTGGAGTCTCCAATCCCGGCCCGATTTTATCTTCCCCAGTTCGCACTCACGTTAGAAGGCTTTCTCAGTGGATTCTGCGTCCTTTTTCTCCCAGTCTCTCAGGTTTTGTAAGGTTTCAATGGCTTCAGATCTTTTCCGTGTGATGTATGGGCGCGAGTGCCAATGTATGTTTATTTTTGAGAGAGTGACAGAGTGTGAGTTGGGGAGGGGCAGAAAGATAGACAGACACAGAATCCAAAGCAGTCTCAGGCTCTGAGCTGTCAGCACAGAGCCCAATGAGAGGCTCGAACTCATGAATCGTAAGATCATAACCTTAGCCAAAGTCAGAGTCTTAACTGACTGAGCCACCCAGGTGCCCCGGGATCATTTTTTCTGTGGTACATTTTTTTACAGAAATTTTAAGCAGTAACAGAAATTATATTCTTTAGAGATTAAAAACATATTTTGTAGGTTGTGATCATTCCCTGATTATTGAATGATTAATCATTGTCTTCCTAGTGTGTAGCACTATACCAAGAATTTTAAGACAAAGTCCCTATTCATAAAGTTCACAGTATAATTCTGGAGAACGTTTTTGGTTTGCTTATTATTCCTGTGAACCATCTCCCTTTTATTTTCTAAAAATATCCCATTTGGACCAGGTGGTTTTTATTAGGCTCACAAACATCACCACCTTCCTAGTCATGAGTCTTGACAGGTGGGTGTATTTATGTTTGGAGGCTTTCCTGTTCTCTCTTATAACATCTCTTGATGTTAGAGAAAACTTCTGGCTGCTCCTCCAATTGTCCATGAGTTGCAGAAGACTTGAATATCTACTTCAGTTTTATTTGTCTAAACATTCCATTTATCATCCAGTGATCTGGATAGAAAAGTCTCCCAGGAGTTCTATTATGTACAACCTCCCTTCGTTACCATGTTGCCTGCCCCCCATCAATTAATATTAGGATGTAAGGGCCAGGACCATCCTTCCAGCAACTCATTTCTCTTCTTTCAGATCTTCTTCCACCATTGATCAAACTTCGGAAGTGGATTAATGTGAATTTTCATTCAGTCTCTCTTTCTTCCTCCCTCCCTCCCTCCCTCCCTCCCTCTCCCTCTCTCTCTCTCTTTCTTTCTTTTTCTTTCTTTTCCTTCCTTCCTTCCCTCCTTCCCTCCCTCCCTCCCTCCCTCCCTCCCTTCCTTCCTTCCTCCCTTGAATTAAAACCTGATTTTTTTTTTTTTTACGGAAGTTTAAGTTTCACAGAAAATTTAGGGAAAAGTACAGAGATCTATCATATGTCATCAAACATACATAACCTTCCCTATTATCAATATCCTTCATCAGAATGGTGTATTTACTACACTTGTTGAAGCTACATTAACACACTTGTCTTTTTCCAATCTTCCATTTATTTATGTACTGAATTCATACCCTTTTTCTTCTTCTGATATTTGCATTTGACATTGCAAATAAATTTTGGAACAAAATCCTTATTCTCTCTCCAAAAATGTAGCTTTTAGGATTAAAAATATTTGGCTTTCTAAGTTATTATTTTCCTCATAAATTTCAAAAGTCTACTTAGAAACTCAAAAGCCAATAAATTGGCACTCTGCTTTCTGGTTTTTGCTATGTACTTTCCTGAAACAATAAGCTTGGAATGCCTTGGCTTCAAAGGCAGCTTTTACTTGGGAACAAAGAAATTGTCTGTTAGTATATTTAATTCTTATCCCACTATATGATAATGTAAGTGAATAGTTGAATTACATATGTGATATGATTAATGAGGACTGTTTTGATAAATGAGATACAAAATACCTTCATTTGGCATACATATCCTTTCAGCCTGCTATCTCTGGCACTTCTGGATCCAAAGTTTACCAAACTCTTATTAAAATTCTTCTCTGTATATGTTACCACAAGAAAAAAAAATTCATATTATTTTTCATAGAGCTGCTTAAAGGAAGAGTATCTAACTTGTTTATTTGGAATTTTTCTGTAAGAATATTTATCTTATATATGTGTGTGTGTGCATATATATGTATGTGTGTTTTTGTGTATATCAATATTGTCATACATATTTATTTTTTTCTTTGAGTTATAATACTAACTCATTTGTTTTGTTGATCAAAATGTTCCAAATTTAGCCATTTAGAACTCTTTCTGTTGCCTGTTATACTCCTTTGACATACTGCATCATGTTGTGTGTGTGTATGCTCACACGTATGTGTATTTGAGTACTTCCTTACTTTCTCGCACTATAACATGCACAGGGCTCATCTTGTATGCCTCCAGCTTCCATTCTAGGATCAACTTTTTCTCCAAGGATCCTGATTCCTTTATTGCAGAATGGTATTAAACACCAAGGTCTGGGTTTTAGGTGTGCTCATTGCTCTTGGGGTATTTTTTTCTTTAAGTCCCTCTCAAATGACCAAGTAAAAAATATGTTTATATTAACCCATGTATATACATATTTCTATATGGAAACATGCGTATCTGTTGTAAGCCAAATCTGAGTTCATGTCGATGTCTTCAACTCTAATCTATTACCCCATAGACCATTCTAGCTTCTGACACACTTGCTTAAGTATAAACTCATATTCCAACAATGAGAAACCTTATTTATTTGTTCTGTTCCAATGTGCATGTACAATGGTATCCAAATTGTTAACTCATAATCCAAGTGGAAAGAACATTATAAGCTGACTACAGTGCTTATGTATGGTTACTTTTGCAGGTAGTCTTTACAGACTCTACTCCTTTCCAGAGTTACTTAGATCGGAACATTTTCCCCCATCCTCTTCAGTGAGGATTACAATACAGTTTCAATATAGTTAGGTTTTCTTTTTATAGTCTGAATACCTTCCTGAGATATTCTGATCTCCTAAATGATTGTTTTAAAAAATATTTGCATACACCAAGGTTTATTTTTTTGTGCTATAGAGTTCTGTGGGTTTTGACAAATGCATAATCAATCATTACACTGTAATACAGAATAATTTTACTGCCCTACAAACTCTTTCTGCTTTACCTATTCCTTTCAAGAACAGATCCTTGTTGCAATAGCCACTTATCTTTATCCCCCACTCTCACCCCCTTTACTCTCTTTATGTACTTTTGTCCCTTGTGTACTTTTTAAAGGCATGTATCTTTAAATCTTTTCTGGAGATTCCCTTTTTCTCTTCTGTACTCACTGCCCTAAAATGATGTCTAGGTAGCTCATCTTCGTGGTGGTTGTAGGATGTAGAGATCCTCTAACACAGCTTCCTGAGGTTTCAAAATGGACTTAAAAAGGAAAACACATCATACTTGTCTACCACTTTTTATTTAGCACATCAAAGCACTTTACTAATTAAACAAACCTCCAAAGCTGAGCGAATGAGATTTTTATAGATTGTTATTTTGAGACAGAAAACCTTTACCAAGGTCACAGAAAACTTTCTAAATCATAACTCTGAAAAGAATATTTCATTTCCTTTAGCCATCTACTCAAATCAGGTTGCCTTTTCAGTAATGAATGAAGAAAAATAAAATCATATTTCCTCATTTCCCTCCTTCATTTCTCCTGGGGATCAGGTACATTTTGGAAGCAAGAATCTTGGCTGGTACCCAGCGACATTTTGGAATTTTCATTGGCATGGTTTTAATCCAATCTTACTTCTGGTATTTAGGAAACCAGACATATAATCTCTGTCTCGGTGGGGGTCTAAACACTCATACGCTTTTCTCACCAATGCTGTCTGCCTATTTTTGCCCAAAGACATAATAACTATTTTAGGCAACTTCATACTGTGGTAAGGCTTGTGTATGCAAATGAAATGAAGATATTCTAGGCTGAATTAATAGATGATCTTTAAGGCAAGACAATTTGGGGGAGAATGTCTAAGCAATTGGACAGAGTTTAAAACTTCCTTTACGGTATTGACTTTAGCACCCTCTTGAGAAGTTATTTTTTCTCAACTTAACAGTCTTACTCTCTTTCATAGTCACTGTAATACTTAATTACTTACACAATGCTAAGTATCTGAGTAAAGTATGGTTCTGTTCATTTGAAACTTTCTTTCAAAGATAATATGTTTGGGTAAATTATGACAACTATTTCCTTTGATGCGTTTTAAAGGTACTTTCTAATACAAAGAAGGTATAGAAGGTATAGCCATAAGATATGCTTGCGTAATTGAAAATATAATGAATATTTTATTAATTTATAAATTGTTTTAATAGTATTAGGCTTCTCATAGAAAGTTAGAATTCATGAAATGTTAATACTTTGGAAAGATACAGTTTCTTGTGAGTATTGTCCTTACAGAGATGCATATTGAAATGTTAACATTTTATACACAAAGCATTCTTTTTAAAAGAAGTAGAATAAGAAATTCACCAATTCAAAAACTCCTTTAATACACTTAACCAACCATTCACTTCCAAATATTTTCCTGTTTTCCTGTCACTGGTACCTGAATTCTACCAGGAACCAAACTCAATAGCTCAGTAACAACTTTAACTTTTATTCCACCTCATCTATCCTATCATATGCCATATTCTGTAGATTTTATCTTCTTGTTTCTTGAATCTCATTTCTGTTATTACTGCCACCTAACAAGTATGTCTCTCCATAGTTTTTTTATTTACAGTATCGTAGAACAATGAGGCCTGCCCTCCCAATTCCCTTCTTCTTCCTCTCTTAGTATAAATGACATAATGCTGATGAACTGATCCATGCACACATTGTTCAGTAATAACATTTGTCTACACTGTTGATAGTATCCCCTTTGCTACTAAATTAAATATATATTCTATTCTGTGGTGCTCATGATTTTTTAAACTTTGGATCTCAAGAATTTTTTTTCTCACCCTGCTGTTCCCTGACTTTTCTCCTCCACACACTGTACCCCAACTTTCTTACCTCTCTCCATTCTAATGTTACCTATAATGTGTTTGGTAGCAACAAAGCCAATGAAATGTTCTAAAATAGCAGAGGGGGTTGTTCCATTATTACATAAGTTCAAGGAGGCCATATACAATGTGCTCTTGGAAGGCAATGCATATTCACAAATGAAAGCCTGCAATGGACTGCAATAAAGAAACTTGTTTAATTTTTCTTTTAAGGTTATTTATTTTGAAATAGAATGAGCATGAGCAGGGGAGGGGCATAGAAAGAAGGACACAGAGTATCTCACACAGTCTTCGTGCTGTCACCCCAGCCACAGGGCTCAATGCAGGGCTTAACCCAGGGCTCGAATCCACGAACCATGAAATCATGACCTGAGCTGAAACCAAGAGTTGGAAACTTAACTGACAGAGCCACCCAGGTGCCCCAAAACTTGTTTTGACTAGTTTTCCCAAACGTACTGGACTGTAGAATGCTTTTCAGTACAAAGAATTCCTTAGCATATCATGACATTTTGTTCAAGATGTCCTTCTGTCTGGCATGAACTTGTCTCAACTGCTTCCATAGGCAACTGGCAAAATCTTGTCTTTTCTTCACAGCTAATATCAAATGCCTCCTTTTCCGCAAAGTTCTTGAGTCACTATGAAACATATATCTCCTATTTAAACTTTGTAGCACTTTTATTGTACCTGTCTTACAATACATACCTTATTCTCACTTTTGTTCAGGTTATTTGTATTATTGGTTTTCATCATCTGACCAAACTGTAAGCTCTCTGAAGATAATAATCATGTCTTTTTTGTCTCAGTATCATTTTCAGGGATTATTACTATTTCTTGTACATGATAAGAGTTCAATAAATATTTATTGTATTTAGTTTTATAATAATAGCTGTATGACTTTGTATAACTTTTGGAACACATTATCTGATTTGATCCTTATCACTCTGCAAGCTGGGCAGGGATCATTGCCCTCATATTTGAGAACTAAAACTGATACAATTTCTTATCCTTGTGTCAAAAAATACTGTATTCAAGCGTACTTTACTTTCCCAGCAATGAGAACAAGTGAAACATAACTTGATTGCTTATTCCAGAATATAATTAATTTAAGAAGATAATACTGTCAACCAACTGAGATAATATTTTTTATTAAGGCTATCAATTCACCTAAGAATTCCTTCAAGATTTTCACATAAATGAGCCAACCAATGCAAAAATATTATATCATAAAATTTACACCTTCTCAGTCCCTGAGAGACTTGCTCTAAAACCACACACCCAGGGTGTCTGGATGGCTTAGTCAGTTAAGCATCCATTGTTAGCTCAGGTCACCATCTCACAGTTTGTGGGTTTGAGCCCACATCAGGCTCTGTGCTGACAGTGTGGAGCCTGCTTGGGAGTCTCTCTCCCTCTCTCTCTGCCCCTCCCCTACTTGTGCTTTTTCTGTCTCTCAAAATAAATAAATAAACTTTAAAAAAGTTAAATACATACATACATAAATACATACCTGCAACCACACCCCTTAAAACCCTATAAATGTTCTGACTTCTCAGATATGGGACATTACAAAGATTGCATCATGGTATTATTTACTGCAATTAAATATGATAAAGTCAGCTTTAGTTGATCAACTGATTTTACTGCTGGTCTTCTGGAAGAATGAGTAGCTGACATTTATGAGTGAAAAACTCAATGCTTTGGATTAAGATTTACTCCAGTTACATAGCTAATATATGGCCAAACCAGGATGGATAGCCAAGCCTCTGAATTCTTTATATGAAAACTTTCCTCTGTTTTATGTTATTTCTCTGGAACAGATAAAAACCTTAGGTGGTTGTAAAAAGCATTATGAAATTAATTTGCCTATAGCCTCTCCATCAAATTAAGTATTTTATTCATTCACACAAACAAATAATATTCCTTAATTCCTTACTATACACCAAGCATTGGGAATATATACATGAAAAACCAAGTTTCTGCTTCCAAAGATGGGATATGTTAGTTGGGGTGAGGTGGGGAGCAAAGACAGTAAGTAAATAAATAAATAATAGTTGAAGTTGAAAAGATGATAGTGGGATTGCAACTTTTTTATGGAGTTGTCAGAGAAAGCACTGGTGAGAGGTGACATGAGATAATATATCAAGGAAGTGAGTGAGAGACCTAGGCAGATATATGTGGGATAACTCTTCTATGTGCTCATTGGATAAAGCCTAAACTTAAGAGACCATAACATTTATATTTAAAGAAAACTACACTAATTTTGCAATCATTTTATTGAATATAAAAGATTTGTGGATTGAATCAGTACTGTAAGTGGTTTACAGCTATCACGGGTATTTGTCACTTTATATTTTGGTGCTGTTTTGATTATAAACAATGTCTCCTGTTGCATATCTAAGTGATCGTTAATTCCTGATGGATGATGGGTGGCCTTCTCTTCTGATTAATTTTCCTTCAATCCACTTTCCTTCTGAAAGCATGAGGAATCATAGCATTAATCCTCAAAGCCATCAAGGTCAATTGGAAGAACAGAAACAAATAGGATGTATTTAGCTATTCATTTGGGTCATTTGAAAAGGCTTTCTACCACAGATATTAGGGAATTCTTATTAATTTTTCTTTAGGTATGATAATGATATTATGGTTATGTTTTAAAAGTTCCTTATATTGTATTGATATATACTTAACTATTTACGGATGAGTTGATATTCAGTCTGAGATTTGCTTCAAAATAATCCAATGAAATGGTAGAAAGTGGATTAAACATAAGAGCCAAGAGTTGATGAATATTGAAGCTGGGTGATGGGTTATGGAGCTTCATTGTATTTTTTTCCTTTAATTTTGTGCTTAAGAAATTTTTTAATTAACATATTTTGATAGTTATCTACCTGATTCTTGTGTCTACTTTACGATGGATCTTATGTTGATCAGGGAAAAATAAATTTATTTAATGTATGCTGTAAACCCCAATAGTAATAAAGTAAATATGGTATGTTTTTATAACTGATATGCACATGAAATTGTTTTATAGCTCTTTAGTCAATGCTAGGTCCAGAAGTTTCTGAAATTCAAACCAATTTATATTGGAGTCCAATTTGTTTTGATAACATTTTTACAGCTAATTGTCATAGCAACTTGAGATGACTACCCTATATTAAAAGCACCCTGAGGCTGAGTACTCAGGGTGAAGTCATCTGAGAGGAAAACTCACCAAATGGTGGTATAACTATTACCCAGGCCCACTCCAAAGTACTTATAAAGCTCTGGCCTATTAAATTTAAATACTAGCACTAAAATGTGTCTGTATCCTTCGGTCTAAAGAAGGTGGAAGATAACGTTTAAAGAATTCTTATTTTAAAAGCATTTATATGGTTTGGGTGGAAATAGACCAATGTATTTTTATTCTTCAATTCACTTTATTTAGCAGATAGTGAGGATGTGGTGGTTTTTGTTTGTTTGTTTGTTTACCATAGTATATAAAGTGACCTTTCTCATAACCCAGTGACACTAATACCAGAAATATTAGATTAATAAATGAAAATAAGTATTTCATAGAAAATATAAGACATACTACATTCTCTCAAGCTATATTAAAATTTAGCTAAGAAAATAATATTCATAAAAAGATAAAGAGCAAAATAGGTCAAACATAAATGCTAAATGGGGGAATAGAGATAGCAAGTGACAGGGTTTGGGAGGAAAGAGGTCATGACTATGAGCTGGACTGTCAAGGGAAAGTTTCATTGTAAGATTCAGAAATCTGAAGAATATCAGAAAAGGAACTTCTCCACTTCATATTCTGCCATTGCATTCTGGTGTGTGTGTGTGTGTGTGTAGAAGGATTTTTCCCAAGATACTTGATATTTTAATTAAAACTAGCAAGTATAGGTATACAAGACAGTCTTTTTTTTTTTTTTTTTTTTTACTTAAACCCTTCACAAGATAGTTAAACCATTCCTCTAAGTAATTCTTTTATATGAAATTGCCACTGTAACTGGACATATGAACTCACAGTGTACTTGCTTCTGTACCTTTGAATAGATCTTAATTTGTCAAGGAATGCCTGTCACCTTTTGTATCACAATTTTGATACTTTACTATATTCCTTTACTATATTCCTCAAATTCTCTATGAAAAATTTCCTCATCTCTCAACCAATATATCTTCTATAGTCTTTCATTGATCTCCTTGTCTCTATCACATATGTATTTGACAGCATATTCAATATTTTGAGTTTGTGTTCTTTTTCTAGGAGTATTTGTATTATCTCCTTTGATAAAGGGTAAGCTTATTGGCAGCCTAGGCCATGTGTCTTGTTTTTTTGTATTTCTGAAAACCTTGTAAACAATTGATTTTTAGTACATGCATGTTGAAAGAATCATGAAATAAAATGATGTGCAGAGCTTTGAGATTTATTGACTGAGTGTTTCTACTGCTGAGTGTGTTCATGTGTGGCTTGCTCAGTGATGTGTATTGAACTGTTTTGTATGGGCTCTGTTCAGTTTCTTAGGGAGGATGTGATAGTTGATAGCTATTTACTTGAAGAGCTTTTTCCTAAGAAGTCTCACAGGCTTTCAGGAGCAACATATGATTGAAACATTTTTAGGCTTCTCTTCCCTTCAGTACTTTTCAGGTACTTATTTTTGTGTGTCAGTCTAATTGTGGCAATGCTTTCTCTTGAGATACTCTGTGAAAGAATAGTCTAAGATGTAGGAGTGACAATGGTGCATTCCAGTCGGGCAGAAAGGCTACTAGAAGCATGTTATCAAGTTGACTTTTAAGTGGTTTTTTTCAGATTCTTATAAAAGGGGAATTAACTAAGGTATTTTGTAATAAACTGAGCCTCTATGAATTGCCTGTATCCTTTTTTTAAAGATTAACATTTGGAGAGCATATGCCAATATAGCATTTCTACATCGGCTTTATAATATATGTGGTATTATTTTTGATCACTTTTCTAATAAGACATTAAATCATGTGCAATGGAATTCTGAGTAAACAAAAAAGTTGTCAGGCAGTTATTGAGACTGAACAGAAAAGAAAAAGCAATGCAAAAGAAAGAAAAAAGACAAAAGTAAAGAATTAGGAAACAAAAACCAACTAGAATATAGAAAGATCTACAAAATTAAAATAAGTTATTAACTTACTAAGATTAAATGTAAAAAAATGACCATATCCTAGAAGGTATTTTTATTAACAAAGTTCAGATAGATCACTCAGAGTTTGATTATACAGTAAGGAAATGGCTTTCTATGTACTACAAGTCATGGCTTTTAAGATACAGAATCAATTTACTAAACGAAAGTAAAGCCATCTTCTTACTTCAAGGAAGTTAACTTTCTGATGAATGTAGACCAATTTTATTGCTGTCTAACTGCTCATTCATACCTTTCTTTGTAATGCAGTTTGGCCATGGGTAAGAGGTGACATAGTACAACCATGTATGAAAAACTCAGGTATAAGAAGGAATAGAAACTGGAAGTTTCAACATTTTGAGAATTGTAGTTTTTATACACTTATGCTGGCAAGAAAATATTGCTACTTTAGTAACAATATTAGGTATCATTTATTCTTATACTTATTTTATTGCACATTTATACTTATGTGCAAGGCACTCTGCTAAACAATTCACATATACTGTTCTGTTTAATTCACTACAAGAAGAATAACATTGAAAAAAGCATTATCATATCTATCTTACAAATGCTGGGAGTGAACTTCAATGATTAAATAATATGCTCATGATTACGCAGCCTGAAAATGATAAATTTGGGAGAACCCACTTCTACCTGATTCTAATGTTTCTATTCCTAATTACCCTCAGAATAGTTCAAATATTTAAGGAATAAATTCATCTCTGCAGAGTGAGGTCATCATGTACTAGGAGCAGAAGCTAAATGACTGTTAAAGATACAGGAAGGAGCGCCTGAGCGTCGGACTTCCGCTCAGGTCATGATCTTGGGTTCCTGGGTTTGAGCCCGGTATCGGCTTCTGTGCTGGCAGCTCAGAGCCTGGAGCCTGTTTAGGATTCTGTCTCTCTGCCCCTCCTCCACTCATGCTCTGTCTCTCTGTCTCATAAATAACTTTAAAAAAAAAAAAGGTACTGAAAATTTGTTCATGGAATCTGCAGATGAACTATCCTAGAATATTATGAGAGCAATCAAGTTTGTAATTAAGGGCACCTAGGAAAATGTTTATAGGGAAAAAATCAACATCTGAAAACATGGTTTCTTTCAGAAATAAGTAAATAGAAAACAAGGAAAATAAAGGAAAACACTGAACCTAAGCTGGTTGGAGTAATAGAGAAGCTTTACTTTTCCACTTGGTTCCTGGTTGGAAGTGGCTTGGAGTATGGCCAGAAAGCTTCCCCATGGCTGGTAGAACGTCAAGGAGAAGGCTTGTGGCCAGGGGGCTGAAACAACCTCAGTAAGACTCAATCTGGTGGCTCCTTGCCATTCTTGACAATGAATGAATCTCTCATGGGCTAATGACCTGATGAAGCAGCACAGCCTTGTCAGGTGGTCACCCATCTTCTTGATGATTTCCACATCTTCAGACATTCAGGAAGTGACTCCTGAGGAATTTACACCAAAGAGCTTATACAGGCATGGTAAAGCTTGATTCAGATTTTTCTGAAAGACCATGGAGGCTTCTGAAGCACCAGGTTATCCTACTCAACACAGGGTGGCTTATGAACCTTTTTTAAGATGGTGGAGCTGCTATGCATTTTGGAAGAGGGTGGTTCAGGAAGATTCAGGAAATATTCTAGCTTCATTTTTGCCTGCTCACAAGTGTCTCCAGCTATTCAGGCATGAGGCTGAAATAGAAGCTTTAGGGAGAAGGTAAAGGAGGCCCTCAGGCTTTCAGGTAAGCACATTGCGTGAGAGTTTCACTCCTAACTGAATCTAACAGTTCTCTAAAGAAAACTCAATTGGTTTTTTCTAGTCTGGATTTAGAATCAGAGTCCTCCCTAAAGCAAGTCTGCACAGGCCTAATGGAGCTCCTCACCTAAGCTGCTATTTCAAATGGGCTGCCGGGAGTACTGGAATTTGTATATATTTATTGATGCAAGGAAGTATTGCAAAATCTCTCTACCTAATTACATATCTTGAACACATTATTTTATCAATGAAAATTGTTACTTAACTTACCTGATATTAAGTAATGGACCTTATGAGGGTAGATTTTGATGAATTTGAAGCACTTAGAGAACTACCATTGAGTGCTATCCTGAGTGAGGATACTTCCAAAGATAAGTTAACGCATTTCTCTCTCCTCAGTGTAATTTATATACTGTTTACTCCCCCGTTCCTCCTCGGTGTAACTTATATACCATATTTAAGTATTTTAATGTGAATTATCATGTTAACCATATTACATTGGGTATATGATCCACAGAGGACATTCAGCCAAATAAATAAAGTGTATTTTGAGATAAAGGTTTTATCTTAGACCACTCTCTCATCTCCCGACCTGGATTTCTTTTTCCCCATTAGCTTAAGCACTAATCATTGCAGGTCTAGGGACCTCTTTGACCCTTATCTCTTAAGTCCATACTCTGACTCCTTTCAGCCCATTGAAATTGATCTTATCAAGGTCAACAAAGCCCACTGCTTTGCTAAATCCATAACCAATTCTTGACTCTCATTTTTATTTAATGTCACTTTCTTTTTGAGGCTATCACTGCCCACTGGATCCTGAATTGTAAGTCCCATTCTCATTATGCCTCTCCCTACTTCTTTGCTTCTTCTCCTTAACTGTGTGTCCATCTAAAGATTTTACTTGTTGATCCTGTTTATTCTCTGTCTCCTCTCAACTAGTACCTGAGCTCCATGACAGCTGCTATTTGTTTTGTTTATTGTATCCCTAGTGCCTAGAATAATGTCCAACACAGAGTGAATAATCAGCATGTGTTTATTGAATGAATTATTGAAAAATATCATGTGTGGGAACCTAAGCCAGGATGCCCATAGTGGAAAGCAATTTGAGAATGTATATTGTTTTTTTTTTTACTTGTTCCTAAATACTTAAAAATGTATCCTAAGTAAATAATCAATAACTAAAAGATGTATATACTTAAGTACTATCTCACAGATTAAGTACTATCACACAGATTACTAGAACACATCTGCTAGTGTTTATTTCCCATCTGAGACTTGAATACAAATTGATAGGTATTTCTCATCTCTATAGAGGCTATGTATTGTTTTGTGTTGTGCTGTGTATGAGGGTGTGTGAGTATGTGATGGGATGTTTGATTCTGGTGGGGATGACATAAAATAGCTTCCTGCACAGGTTGTGAGACTGTAAATTGCCAGTTTTATGAAAATTTTTTTTAATCTGTAACAAAAGCCTTAAAATATTCAAAAGTTTTTAAATGGAAATCCCTCTTTCTTTTTAATAACTATTTATTTATTTTGAAAGAAAGAGAGAGCACAATGGGGCAGGGACAGAGAGAGAATCCCTAACAGCATAGGACCCAACTTGGGGCCAATCTCACAAACTGTGAGATCATGATCTGAGATGAAATCGAGTCTATGCTCAACCTACTGAGCCCTGGAGCCCCTGGAAATCGCATTTCTAAGCAGCAATCATAAAATGATACTAAAAAAATAAGTAACAATTTAAATATAAAGATAATTATCATAAGTGCACCTGGGTAGCTCATTCAGTTAAGCATCTCATTTCTGCTTAGAGGATGATCTTAGGGTTCTTGAATTTGAGCCCCACCTCAGACTCTGTGGTGACAGCTTGGAGCCTGGAGGCTACTTCGAATTCTGTGTCTCCCTCTCTTTTCCTCTCCCTTACCTGGGCTTTGTCTCTCTCATAAATAAACATTGAAAAAATTTTAAGATAATTATTATATAAGTATTGATAATCACATAAATTTGAAAGAAACCTCAGTGCTCAAAAATTAAATATTATTTTATTCAATGGAATATTAAATTTTCATTTAAAAATCTCATGTTTCCAGACTTATATAACCTGTGCAAAACTATTAATAAGTGAAGAAAACAATTTTAAACAATGAGTCCAGTTTTACATTAACAGTACACATTTATTTATAAATACATGTGCAAGAATTGTAATGGAAATGAATAAATTAAAATGTTATCTGTGAAATTTGCCGTGTATAAGTTTCTCACTATTTTATATATTAATTATTCCAAAAGTTTCTTCAGGAGCATATATAACTTGTGAAATAAAAAACACAACAATCCAAAATAAAACAAAAACTCACCACACTTTACTTGAGAAATATTAAAACCTTCCTGGAATACTTAATGGATTTTTAAGACATTTGTAAAAATTCTCATTCTCCTACATTATAGAATGGTAAGCATTATAAAAATTAGGATAGGAGAATAAAAGTCAGGTCCTTGATTGAAAGTCTCTAGGTTTCTGTGCCTGCCCTTTACGTTGACACAACACTTTGCATTTCACCTTATTCCAGTTGAATCTTCTAACTGCCCCATGAGGTTGGCAGGGCAAGTATTATCATCTACAGGTCTTACATAGGAGATAATTGAGGCCCAGAGAGGTTAAGTGACTTGCCCAAGGTAACCCAGTTAGAAAGTAATAAAACCAAGGTAAAAGCTTGCATCTTCTCTTGTAATCATGCCTTTCCACCTCCCCCCCACCATTGCTCCAAACTATTGTGCTGAAAAAATTAGAAAAGAGAAGGCAATGATTGTGTTCTCCTGAAGCTATTTGAGTGCACTTCTATTAGTGCCAGACAGCTTTGAAGTCATTGATTGCCCCTGCAAGATGATGAGATTGCGCTACATAGAACTTGGCCATCGTTACCATGTGATTTTCAATTAAGAAGAAAATCAAAAGTATCCCAGTGTCATGGTCATAACCTGAAGGGTTCAGACAAGCTACTAGCTGCATACAAATCAGGGAAGGCTAATCATTTATCTGTGTGTGCAGACTGCAGTCTTTCGAAAGAAATGGTCTTTCACACTTGTGGCCCTGCTATTTTATTTTTCATGCCATGCGTGTTGTCATTTGTGAATTAGGCCTTTAATTTGTTTTTGGTTCTTAGGAAAACTTATTTCAGAATCTTTGTTGAACAATCACTCCAGTGATACAGAATGTGAAAGTGTATTGTGAGAACTGAACATCTCTGAGAAGTTCATTAGGAGGGCAGCTGTGGAACGTATAAAGAGCTCTGGCCTTAAAGATGTGGGATCAATACAGCCAAGCTGATGGACCAGCTCTCTAACCTTCAGCAAGTCATGACTCCTCAGCTTCATAATTCATAAAATAGGGCTATTAATCTCTATCTTGCAGAGCAGCAGAGATTAAAATGAAATGACACATGTCAAAGGGTCTAGCTCTGTCATGAGGTACAGATTTGCTGAATGCATTTTTGTTTTGTTTCAATCTAGTGCTATAAAAATAGTTTTCTGGGATAGCACTGGCTGGATAAGTTAAGAGACCCCATAAACACCTTACTGTAAGAAAAGATGAGTTCATGAAGGAAATGTGAGTGGCGCCATGCCATATGTTCTTGCGAACTGGCCACTGAGGACAAGAAGGAGCCTCATGAAAAGTGCTGTAACTATGACTGCTAATGGTGGCTGTAAAGTGTAAAAAGTAAGCTTTTTAAAGTAGATAGTGTAGAAGCTGAGGCCATGTCCATCTCATTCCACTTTTTATAGCTTAATCATAAAGCAAGCCACACCTGTCAGAAAACAAAATTGATTTGATTGTTATTTTATTGACAATCATATCTTGTTAGTGCAAATAATACAAAATACTATGTGAACTGCATACTTGAAGTCAAGTAAAATCTTGATTGATTTTATTAAGCATTTCCATCTTGCTTTTCTCTTGGCATACTTTTTTGTTGAACTGTTTAAAAATGGAATTATTTTTAGTACTATGTTTATTACAAGATATGATTTTTAGTCTCTAATTTTTTTCCTCATAATCAGCTGGACATAAGTTCTGGTGCCCAAACATGAAGACCTCCACTTTATTTTTGAAATTCTTCACCAGTTCAGTTACTATTTCACAGGCTCTGTATTTTTATCCTATTAGTGATTGTTTCTAGGTCTCAGGCACTCTGCCTTCTATTTTTAATTGATGTACTTGACATAATTTAGTTTTAGTGCCCCCCCCCAAGTGTCATGAATGAAATGACTTGGTGAGTATGATGTAATGTTCAGCAATTGTTCATGAATTCATCCCTTGGGACATCTAGAAACTCTTAACCCAAAATTAAAAAGAGGACAAGTGATTACCAATTTCATGGGTTGGATTAACTTTTAATACCAATTCTAATGTCACAGTACATCAAGATTCTTCTTGTGGGTTAGAGTGTGAAAATGCAGAATCTTTGCCAAGTTTCTGAGCCAGTGATGTGCTATGGTCATTTGCTTATTTATCTTCACTCTGAATACAATGTCTGATGGATGTTTGGAAACATGTACCTCAGGTGTTCCTTTGCAAATCATATGCCCTTATGTTCTAGGTTCATTCAGTCACTTATTTGTTTAGTAGATACCTCTTGGGAGCCCTCCATGCACTAGGCATAGCTGTCAGCACTGGGGATACTTAAAAAACAAAAACTCATAGTTTTATGCAAGATTCTATCCCAGTGAGAGTGACAGAAAATAAAATAACTAGCATGTTAGGAAAGGGATCCCAAGTTAGTGTTGTCAACCGTGGAAACACAGCCACATGATAAAACTTGCCTCAAAAATTTATTTAACTGATGGTGATATAATTCTAAATACTCAAGTAAAACAAATATTTTTATGTCAAAAATTTACCATTGTCAACATGTTGAAACATGTTTCTCTCCTAGTTAGTCCCCAAACAGCATAGTTTCCGGTTGGTCACTGAATGCAGTATCTTGAGTATTTGTGTGGATAACAATGGTTTTGGTCACTATCACTTTGTACCTGGTATATAATAAGAGAGTTTCTTTTTTTGTCACTTCTAATTAGTACTGAATTTCTCTATAATTCTTCCAAAAATATTTGAATACTGGAAACCTCATTAGAAAGCTTCTTAGCCTTAATCTTAAAAGCTGACTACTTTTCAAGATAATTTGTATTTGGATGTTTAAGACAATAAAATTAATAAATTTACCTTATGACTTTATTATCACTGAATGAACGTCATCAAATGTCAGTCTCATGACAGCAGCTCATCCAGTAGATGGTAATCCTAAAACAGTATTGTGCCTGGGCTCATAGTCAGCAATATAAACATCATCAATATTTTAAGGGCATGGGAAGATTAGTTTTAGATGAGGCTAAGGAAGTGTAAACTGAACCATGAAAATACCTTGTTTATAACAAAGCCTGTAACAGAAACTTGCCTTGACTTTTTGAGTATCTGGGTGGACATCAGAATCAATTGCACTAAGGATTTGATTTAAAAACTCATTTGCTGCTTAATTTTGGACATTATCTAGATGAATGTAGACAAATATTTATTTCTGTTTTTTTTTGCCATATCCCACACTGGACGTCATAATGTGTGGGTCAATATTTCAGAAACAGATACTGGCAGTTAGAAATACTATGTCTCATAAGTCATGTGGGCTGTTTGTGGGAGATGTGCATACCTAAAAAAAAAATCCAGGTCTTGGTAAGAAGGAGGAAGGGTTAATAGGTGGTAGGTAAACAACAAAACCAGCTGCACACTAAAAAAAACCATTTAAGCCATCATACATTTTGTTTGCATATGTTACTAATAGTTGCTTTGAACTACAATAAATTGTCCTACAGGGTCAGCATAACAATCCAGTTGGCACAATTTGGATGTGGTTGTATTCATTATGTGTTTTGTGGGGTTCTGAAAAGGGCTCTGCTATTGTTGGATTAACACCAGTAGCTTAGTTTTTTCTTCAAAGCATATGCACACACCAACAAAAAGAGCTCATTAGAGGATGTGTGCAGCAAAATAATATAGCAGCTGCACTATTAAGGAAACATGAGAAGAAAGGTAATCACCTACCTCAGAACTCAGAATAAGCCTAGATTTTTTTATTAAACAACTTTGTCTTTTATCATTTAGATTTTTTTTTAAATTTTGGATTTTGGAAAAAGTCTTTGGAAAACACTTAAAACAATGTATTTTGACTTCAGTACATTAGAAACATCTTGTATTCCCTTGATTAGTCTCACCAATACCATTATTGTTGTGCTGATATTCATTATGTAATTATGAAATATATGGGTTAGCCACTGTATATATTTCTAATTTGGGAGATGGCTCACAAAGCCATGTTATGGGGATTTGGTGTTTTGAGTATTAAGCATTTTCTACTGTTCAATTTCCTTTTTCTCTTTTTTTCCCTGTGTTTCTGGGTACTAAGTTGGGATTCTGGACTGAGTCCATGTTACTGGAGCAGTCTTTATTTGTTCTTATTATGTCTTTCACACCGGAGGCTTTAATGAGTATTTTGAGGTTTTGATGGTGTCACTATGAGAATTATAGTTCCAGGGCCAAGACAAATGCTTGAGTGCTGTTAAATTTCTGGACCACAAAGATTCAGTAGTAATGAAGATATCCCCTCTTGAAAAATTACTAAATTTTATCTGAATAGACCAGATGATTTTTCAACTCTTATTTCTAATAATGATCCTGCCCCATTTTCCTAAGACTTAGGATGAACCTCCTACTCATTGCCAAGGAAAACCAGGTGAGTCACTGTGTGCAAAGCAGAATGTGTTGTATGGTCGACTGCTGCACCTGTAGTGATTTCCTCTGGAAATGATGGCTTCTGGGTTGCACAAACTGACATACCGCAAAACACAAAAATTATAATGTCTTCCCCTCTGGCCAACTTCATACTTGTCACCTCTATAACTGTTACAATCTGTATTTATCTAGGGTATTCAGTTTTACTTCTTGCTTTGTAATGTGTCTCAAATGTATAGAGCTGTAAAACAAGGTTCCACTGTATTCATTGGTAATTTTTATTTTCCATCTGTTGAAGCCATTTGAAAAAGCTGATGGTCTCTTACTAGCTCAAAGTCAGAGCCCAGAAAATAATAGTTTATGACATTCCCATGGTGCTATTTATAGTCATTTCTTTTCCTGGTACTTATTTTTTTTTTCCTTCTCTGGGTGACAGTTTTTTTACTCCAGCATAGAACTGTAGGTGTTTGGCTGCCTCTTTTTTGATTTAATGCCACATACTGCATTCTAATGCTACAACATGTGTGTACAATAAATTTTCTTGTAAACTGAGGGCTTCAAGGCTAGGACTCTGCTGAGCTTATATTTTCAGAGCTCTTGAAATATTTTCCACTTAGCAACCTCTTTGCATTACTTGACACGATTTTATGGGGCATGCCAATCAAAAGGATGACTTTAACCAGAGAAAGAACAATTCAGAGGCTGATTTTTAGAGTTAGTATAAGTTTCGTAGGTGATTCAATGGCTCTAATTTGCAGTGTATGAGAAGGGCAAACATTTTACTTTCATTTATATAGTGTATATTAAGGGAGATAATTGCATATCAGATATTCATATTTCTTCTATCTTCTAAAATTCAAAGTTATAGTTTACATTTTTATTACAATATTTGAGCTGAAGTTTATATGAAAAGAATATGAGATATGACTTAGTGATGACAAGATGACATCCAGGTGAGTGAGCATGAGTGCATGTGTATACACCCAAGTCCTGCATTGGTAATTATATTCCCTTGCCTGAAAAAAAAGATTGAGATGACAGTAGTTTCCAAAGATGAGTGTGTCTCTGTGTTGGTATTTCACAATACCTTATGCCATCTTCTACATTGGCATTGACCTGCCATCCGTATAATCCAGAGATTTATGCCATCAATCCTATCAGTAGTGATTGGGGCACTATTAACTTTCAAAGACTTCCTGCGTGACCTATGAACTCTCAGTCCAGTGAAGAACCATATTCGAAGATTAATAATAAGTGTGAGTAGAGAAAGAGAACTGAGGAAAGTTGGTAGAGAGCCTCAAACACCAAAAGTCATTGGAAAAAGGTCAGGACTAAATTTAGTGAGACAGGAAGTGAACAAGTCTAGCTCCTTTTTGTCTGCCTCTAGCCTGTACTGTTTTCATTCTTTAAAAGTTGGATCCTCAGACATCCCTCAGTTACAAACTCTGTCCTGCTATAGTTCCTGCTCAAGTCTTTCATTAAGCAGGTATTTCTCCCATCTTGGAAATCCTAAAAGTTGAAACTGACATATTACTAGGTTTGTTGAAAGTGATCTAACTGCTCATTGGTGAAGTGTGGGCTCAACTACAAGTCACATTCAATTCTGTGTTGTGCACTGTACTAGTGCCTCACACTGAAGAAACAAATTTATGAACGCTTACCCTAACTATACTTTCAAGAGATATATAGATGATAGATAGATAGATAGATAGATAGATAGATAGATAGATAGATAGATAGACAGATAGATAGATGATAGAGAGATGATAGATAGATAGATAGATAGATAGATGATAGATAAATGGTAGAGAAATATACAGCATTGTTGGCCACTCTTGTTGAGGTTGACCAGGATGACAGTGCCTTCACAAGGAGCACTGAGACCTGACACTAAACATGAGATGCTTGGCTACAAACTGGACCTTGAACATGGGCTAGTGTTGTTCCCTGGACTTCTAAACTGCGTCTTGGTTATTCTTTTGTCCCCCATTCTGATAAAAGGATTCCTACAATGCAAGTTCTGGATTCATATCCTCTTTGAGTATTTAATATAAGGAGCTCTCTGCTTCATCTCAATCTCAAATTACTCTTCTGGAAACTTGTCACTGGTAGTAATAGCTAATATTTACTAAACATCTTTTGAGTGATGGGCATGGCCCTAGTTAATTTACGCATTATTTCATTTAATTGTGTTGTGAGTTTCCCATAAGGAACTTTTCCAAAAGTCTCTAGGAAGTGGCAGAATAGAGAATTAAATTCAGGACTGTTTCTATGATTTTTTTTTACCATAATAATTTCTAGCATTCCTAGGATGTGAAGACTTTTTAATTTTAACCAGTTTCTCTTATGTCAAAATGAAGTCTTTCTGCTGAGCCCCTCTTGACAGGATGAATATTTTCTATCCAATGGCAGATTTGAACCAACTATTTATGTGGAATTTTGAGTTGGATTGCCTATCCTGGTTTTGAGCTCTCAGCACCTCATCTTAGATGTCAAGTCTCTCTTAGTCTATGCCACTCCATGCTTTGCCTTCCTTACTCTTTATTGTCGGTGCTCAGTGTTTGCTTCCATTGCAGGCTTCATTTCCATATCTATGCTCACACACAGCTGAGAACCTGCACATATATCATATGTATAATATGATTTGGCTAGTATTCCAAAGGAAAAACTCATGGATGCCCTTGTGATACTGTTTGTATTTTAATTCAGAAACAATCCACTATAATATTTTTTGTATGTAAATTACCCTTGAATAAGAAATTCTAAGAATTTTAGATGAGACAGTATATTTCTATTTTAACTCCCATAGATATATACTTTATCTGTAATTGTGTCTATTCTTTATTCATTTGGAAAAATAACTAAAATGTGCTTAAGAAAAAATGCCTGAATTTCCAATTATTCACATTTATATACATTTTTTTTTGGAAGACACAAATTACTTTGGTAAGATGTTCCAGTGCCAGTTGTGGTCTTTCCCTTGATGTTTTGTTATACTGAAAGCAGATTGCCATATATCTTGAAATATATCACAGTCCTTACATACTTCTCCTGGGGGAGAGAGTAGAATTTCTCAAAGTATATTTCATAGATCACTAGTGCTTTTAGAGATGCCTGGAAAAAATGTGCATACTCATTTTTGTAGTAATTCCTGTATAATATATTAATATACATTAATATATGAGATTTATGATGTACTTTAAGTATTAATGTCTCTGAGGAATTCTAGTGAAAGAAACATTTTTACTGAATACTATGCTTATTTGATCATGGAATCCTCTTTTCATATAATAAATTTTAACATTCTATGGAATTGGGGTTGCATGTATGCTAATCTAGGGACTGATATTAATTGGAGAGAGTTGGAATACCTGACTAGGCTCAGGACTCTTCTAATTGGCTGAGACAAGAGTGGGGAGAAGGATTGTGGGGAGACTAACTTAGATATATCAAAATACTCAGAGAAGAAGATATGTCAAATATGAAACTTTCCATTATAATTTTAAAAATTCAGAAAGATTATGTGGATCCCATTTCAGTCAAACAGAATGATAACTAGAAAAATAACCTTTATTAGATGTTGAGTTACTTCCAAAAAATCTTGGTATGGTGGTCTGTCCTTGAGTAGTTGTGAGATTTGTGTGGGAACCTGCCCTTTGGCAAGAATGCACCTACCGGTCAATAGCCTCAGTTCATTCAAATGAGAAACACCCTCGTCTGACCTCAGTCTCCCACTTTGGTTGTTATTTTGATTTTCTTAGGATGTTGGGGATCAATTAGGTCAAAGAAGCTACGTTGCTTTAAGTCATACCCAAACACCTTGAAGGATTATAGACGAGAAATTTTTAGTTTACAGAGAAAAATTTGATGAAGCAATAGAAAAACAAGGCTCATGGCCACTAAGTAATTTGGTTTTGTGCCTCCCTTTATAAATCTATAATTTCCCTCTGAATTTAATCTTGTAATGATTTAAAAACTAGTATTGACCATTTTTGTGGTTTATTTATTCAAGTCAATATTTAATAAATCTTTTATAGAACATCTATTTACCTTGTGGAGAGAGACAAATGCAATTAAGATACAATTTCTGATCTGCTTTCCTGAAGCACGTAGTTTTCTAGGAGACAAACACATATGTCAATAATACGTATGTTAAGGTGGTACCCATTTGCAATGTATGGGCAACACAAAGTGGGGATAATTAACTTTGTCTGCCATTTGGAAAGTTTAAAAACTTAATTGTAAAGGATGAATAGGAATAAGGAGAAAGGGGCATTTTATGTAGGGAAAACAACATGTGCTGAGATATTGCTATATGGAAAATCAAGATGTTAAGTAAGGGATCAGCAAGGACCATCATATTGCAAAAGCCCCAGGAGGGTTGATTGGAATGGAGGTAAATAAAGCCAGAGCCTGATGATGGAGGTTCTTACCTGCTAATAAAGTAGAAAGAGTTTTCCCTTGATCCTGTACTTGTTTCTGATGGGTTTTATGTTTTAAAGATTTGTCTTTTGGAAAGAGGACTGTGGATGCAGGGTGGCTAGCTATCCCAGGCCCTAGAATACTCCTTAATACCAAAGGCAGTCCTGATCCTTGACATTCGCTTAGCCTCACCAAAATTATAATTTAAAATGCTGTTTTCTGATTTATCTATGCCACCCTAATATAAGCTGTCTTGTTTTTCACCCCCCTCCGTGGTGACTATAACATGAGAGATGATCTTTTTACTACTTTAATGAAACTTTTGAGTCTGTAATATTAATGTCGCCTTCTTTCTGTTATAGTATATCTACTTGCCCTTCTATTAAATTGATTCATTAGCATAATTGTGATGGCTATTTGATGTACAAGTGATAAACAAATAAGAGGTGACAAAATACTTTCACAGAATTTAGGGTCCTTTTCCCAAATGTCCTCAGTTTCACTTTCAGAATCTTATTAAACTTGGATGCTACACCATGCATGAAGGATAATATGCCTTGCTGTTAGTAAAATGAGTGCTGTTTCCGTGGTAATCACCTTAGATTGGCTCAGAACAGCGTACCCACTTCTGTGGCTGCATGGAGAGAACACTGTTGCTTAGTATGACAATGTCAATGGAATATGCCATTCTATTAATCTCCAGCCATGGGATACAGAATTTCCTACATAATGTGGTGATCAGCCATTTCTGTTATGATTTTATGGAAAAGGCCAACTGGCTAATGCTTTAATTATTGAGGAGATATTTTCACAGTTATAGCACAGAATTGACTTAGGATGATGTCTGCTATCTCAAGGACAGCCGGACTACCTTTGGAAGGCATTGGAATGTTTGCCTAGGATCTGAGGAAACAATCATCCTTTTTTTAAGATTTAAGATTTAATTTTTTGAATATAAAAATCTCTATTGAGGACATGTAGAAAGCATAAAAGTACTTAAAAATTACTGATAATCCCACCACAGAGGGAAAACCACTATTAAAATGTTTAGTATTTTTTTATATCCATATCCATATTTACTTCCATATCAGTATCCCTATCTTCATCTATGGTCATATTGGATAAAATAAGAATAATAATAGCTAACTTTTATATAGCTCATGATATGCCTAAAGTATTGCTCTAAAAGTCTCTCATTGTATTACCTCATAAATTCTTCACAAAACTCTGTTAAATATTATTATTATCTACATTTTGTACAAGAGGAACTCAGAAATAAAAAGATTATTTCTTACCCACAATCATATAGCTTGTTGGTGGTAAAGTCAAAATCAAACACAGGCTTCAAAACCCATGCCAATAAGGAACATGCTACGTTTCCATGCATACACAGATGGAAATGTGTGTGTCTGTGTGCATGCGCACGCACACACATATATAAACAGTAGCACATTTAAAATACATATTTAAATGATGGCAACCTTACTCTCTATAGTCTTATTTAGGTT
This sequence comes from Hyaena hyaena, assembly GCF_003009895.1. Taxonomy (NCBI): domain Eukaryota; kingdom Metazoa; phylum Chordata; class Mammalia; order Carnivora; family Hyaenidae; genus Hyaena; species Hyaena hyaena. The sequence goes on along the minus strand of NW_024081785.1, from coordinate 357,434 downwards.
TTCCACTTGATTTCTCTATGTCTAGTAGTGAAAAGTTGCAACTCCCTAGAAATTCTGTATAAATGTTGATTTAGTGTCCTGGCAAATCTGCTGGGTTTATACAATAAGAATAAAATTGTATTACCTGATCTAATATTTTTAATATTGAAATTTTTTCAAAATAATTTTTTAAAGTTTATTTATTTTGAGGTGGAGGGAAGGGGCAGAAGGAGAGGGAGAGAGAATCACAATCAGGTTCCATGCTGTCAGCACAGGGTCCCACGCGGGGCTCAATCCCATGAACCAGGAGATTGAGACCTGAGCCAAAATCAAGAATCTGATGTTTGCACATACAGGTGGATTAGGAGAAACTTAACGGAGGACCATGGGGGAGAAGGGGAAAGATAGTTGGGGAGAGGGAGGGAGGCAAACCATGAAAGACTCTTGAATGCTGAGAACAAACTGAGGGCTGATAATGGTGGGGGAGAGGAGAAGGGGGGTGATGGCCATGGAGGAGGGCACTTGGGATGAGCACTGGGTGTTATATGGAAACCAACTTGACAATAAACTATTTTAAAAAAAGGAACCTGATGTTTAATTGACTGGGCCACTCAGACACCCCCAAAATGAGTTTTTATTATTGTACAACATTTTAGTTATTATATAAACTTGAAGAAAACATTTGAGTCTTTCTTGAGGGCATATAGTTAAAATCCTTATAATAGATTGTAGTTACTTAAAACACTAATGGTAAACTCTAGACTTTAGTATTAGGATTGCTTTTTACTTAATGTGCAAGTGTCAGTTTTGCTGGCATTTTTTTTTATTGATGCACAATCTGAGTTTTGAAAAATGTAAACACCCATATACCATATGCTTGTCAAGACTAAAGTGTCCATCATCCAAGAAGGTGCCTTGGTGCTCTTTCTCAGGCAACCCCCAGAGACAACCTAATTCAATATCAATTAACTGTGGATTAGTTTTGTCTGTTTTAACATGAAATCACTTACTAGGTACTCTTTTGTGTATGCAACAGTGTGGTGTTATATGATGGGATCAGTAAATACTATAGAAGGTGTCACAAACTATAGGTTGCAGGCCAAATCCAGCCCATCACATGTTTTTGTAAAGTTTTATCAAAACACTCACATACTCATTTGTTTATCTAGTGCTTAGAGTAACTTGTGCACTTCAGTGGCAGGGATGAAATTTTGTGACAGAGATCACATGACCTTTAATGCCTAAAATATTTACTATCTTTACAAAAGAGTTTGCAAATTCCTGGAATATGTTTAGTTTTGCTGAAACCATAGGAGTGCTCAGAGTAGCAGAGATTGATAAAGCTGGAACTTGATTATGGAGGCTCTAGCCTTTAATGCAAAGTAGATTTTACTTTATCTCATAGTTAGGTCATTGGAAGCTTCTGACAGAGTTTAAGTTAGAAGATTTAGCTTCTTTCACTCAGCATAATGTTTCTGAAATTCATTCAGGTTGTTTTATGCCATCAGTAGTTTATTCCTGTTTATTGTTGGGTAGTTTCCCACTCCATTTCACTCTTTGTTGATGGATATTTGGATTGCTACCATCTTTTTATTATTACAAATAACCCTATTGTGAACATTTTTGTATTAGTGGTTTTGTGGACATATATTTTCACTTATCTTAGGAAATACCCAGAAATAAATTGCTAGATCATAAGGTAAGTATACATTTAAATTTATAAGAAATTTTCAAATCATTTCTCCATTAACAATGCATAAAAGTTCCACATTTTTACTACAGTATGATATGGTGTAGGTCTATAATTTTACCCATTCTGGTCAGTGTACAAGGGTACTTGATTAAAGTTTAGTTTATATTCCTTGATATCAGATGATGTTGAACAGATTTTTAATGTGTTCATTGGTTATTTGTACATATTCTTTTGTGAAGTATCTGCTCATGTTTTTTTATTCATTTTAAGTCCACTTTTTATAATTCAGGTACAATTTAAAAAAATATTCTAGATACAAACCTTTTGTCAGATGTATGTATCACAAATATTTCCTCTCAGTATGTGGCTTACCAATGCAGACATCTTTTGAAGAGGAACTGTTCAATTTTGTGAAGTCTAATTTATCAGTGTTTTCCTTTATTGCTATTGCTTTCTTTTGGTTATGTCTAAAAAATTCTTTATTACCTATAGGTCAAGAAGATATTCGTTTGAGTAATTTTTTAGGAGCTTTATTGTTTTAGATTTTATATTTAGGTATACAGTTCATGTCAAACTAACTTTTGTGCCAAGTATGAGATACAAGTCTAAGTTTAGTTTTCTTCCCTTTACATAGTCCTATTAGTTGAAAAGATTTTCTTTTTCCCATTAAGTTCCTTTGGTGTATTTATTGAAAAGACCATATAAGCATGTGCTTATTTCTATTCTGCTGAGCTCTTCATTGATCCTTACATCAATACTACAGTGTCTTGATTGCTGTAGCTTATTGTGAGCCTTTAAGTCAGGTATTGTAAATCTTCTAACTTTGTTCTTTATCAAGAGTATTTTTGCTATTGTGGATCTTCTTCTTTTTTTGAGTATTTATTTTTTAGAGAGATGGGGGAGGGGCAGAAAGAGAGGGAGACAGAAGATTCTAAGCAGACTCTGTGCAGAGCCCCATGTGGGGTTCGAATTCAAGAACTTTGAGATCATGACTTGAGCTGAAGTCTGATGCTTAACTGAATGAGCCACCCACATCCTCAGTGGATCCTCTTTATTGCTAAATAAAATTTAAATTCAATTTGTCAATATTTTAAAACAAGTGTTTGGGGACTTTGGACACCATCAAGCCTATATATCAGTTTGAGGATAATTAATAATAATTTTATAAATATTATTAATAATATCAAGTCTTTTGCTACATAAATATGGTATATCTCTTAATTTAATCAAGGTCTTCTTTAATTTTTTCAGCAATGTTTTATTATTGTCAGGATAGTAGTTTTACACATTTTTATTATTTTTATCCTTATTATATGTTTTTGATTCTATTGGGCTTTAAGTTTCATTTTAAATTGTTTTTATGATACATAGGATAAATTTTATTTGTATTTATTGACCTTTTATTATGTAGCTTTATTAAATTTACTTATTAGTTTAACAGGTTTATTTGATTTTTAACATTTCTTGGTATTCTATATGCATGATCATGTCATCTGTGAATAAAGACAGATTTATATTTTCCTTTTGACTCTGGATAATTTTACCTTGATTTCTTAACTTGTTACAGTGGCTTGTACTTCTAGTACAATGTTGATTAGAAATGGTTAGAGTGGATATTCTTGTCTTGTTTCCAATTTTAGGTGGGAAACATTCAGTTTCTCATCAATAAATGGCATGAATAGAGTGCTGTTTGAAGTTTTTGTTTTGCTTTGATTTTTTAAATATAGATACTGCATCAGTTTAAGGAAATCTTCAATAATTATTTACTGAAACTATCATCAATGGGAGATATTATATTAAAATCTTTTTATTCAACTATTGAGATGACCGTTTAATTTTTCTCTTCTGCTAATGTGGATTTGATTAGATTAATTGTCTAATGTTAAACTAATATTTCACTTTGGGACACAACCTATTTAATCATGACTCTTTTGATATATTGTTAGATTCAGTTTGCTAATATTTTATTAAGGAGTTTTTGATATGCTTATGAGGGATATTTATTTTATTGTAACTTTTTCCAGTTTAGATATGAGGGTTAGTTTGCCTCATAAAATGATTTTTGAAATGTCTTCTCCTTTGTTTTCATGAAACACTTTGTGTAACATTAGTTGTATCTTAAGTTTTTGGTAGAATTTACATCTGGACCTGGAATTTTTTGTGGGAATCTTTTTGTTTTATTTTAAATCTACAAATTAAAATGTTTAATATGTGGCTTATATGGGGCTATAAAAATTTTCTGCTTATTTTGTATAGGTTTTAGTAAGTTGTATCTTTCAAAAATTTGTGCGTTTCATTTAAATTGACAAATTTATTGCCATAAGGTTGTTTATAATATTGTCTTATATCCCTTTAATGACCATGGAATCTGTACATTGGTCCTTTCTATTCCTGACATGATTAATCTGTGTGTTCTCTATTTTTTTCTTGATCAGTCTGTTTGGGTGTTTATCAATTATTGATGCTGTCAAAAGCCAACTTTAGATTTCATTGATTTTCTGTACTGATTGTATGGTTTTTTATTATACAGATTTCTAATCACATATTTATTGTTTTTTTCATTGTACTTACTTTTGGTTTAATTTGCTCTACTTTTCTATACTCTTAAGGTGGACATTTTTAATGATCACTGATTTTAAACTTCTTCCTAACTAATAAATATTGTCAGCTATACATTGTGAGCATTACTTTAGTTGCATACCATGGATTTGGGTATGTAGTGGTATTATTTAGTTTAAACTATTTTCTAAATCTGCTTGTGAACATTTCCTTGACCTACAAACAACTTGAAAGTATACTGTTTACTTTTAAAACATTTATAGATTTCCCAAATATCATTTTGATAATCATTTCTAATTTGCTCCTTAGTAGAGAATATATATTTTATGATTTCAATTCCTAGAATTTTATTGAGACTTGTTTATGGTTTGGCATCTAGTTTGTCTTGGCAAATATTTCCCATACATTTGAAACAAAATGTTTATCTTGGGCAAGTTCCCTATACATTTGAAAATAATTCCATATGCACTGTGGTTCTTGAGGATAATGCTCTATACCTATCAATTTGGTTATGTTGGCTATTAGTGTTGTACAAATTTTATATATTCTTCCTGATTTTCCTTCTACTTTTTAACCAATTGAGAGAATTATTGAAAGAAAAATGTTAATTTTTCTACAATATTTGTGAATTTTTGTTTTTCTTTAAGATCAATTGGTTTCTGTTCTTTGTTGTATGCATATTTATGCCTTCTTAATGAAATGACCTCTTATGACTGTGAAATGTCCCTCTTTATCTTTATAATATTCCTTATCTTGAAGTCTACTTTTCTGATAGTAATATAGCCACTCCAGCCGTAATTAGTTGCATATCTTTGTTCATTCTTTTATTTTTACCTGTCTGTGTTTTCATACTTAAATATATCTTGCAAACAGTATGTAATTGGAGATCACTATCCTGTACTCTCTGTTGTACACACACTGCAATCGGTTGCTTCATGTATTTTGTTCAATTTTATTTCTATTTATGATGGGGGTGCCATGATGTCACTTACTTTGTCATGTCTAAAGTTGAAGGTCAGGCCAAAATATTAACAAAAAATCGTCTTTTAAGACCATAAGGTTTCTCTTCTAATGAAATGTTTTATTATTTGATAAAGCTTTTCAGATGATCTATATTCATATCAGCATAGTTGAAAGCTTTTGAATTGCTCTATTACTAACTGTGTAGACATATCTTAGCATAAGGAATGCATTTTTAGAAACAGGAGAGATGTACATGAACAATACAACATCGTCCTTAAGAAGATGTAGTTTCTAGTATCTTTTTTGTTGGCTCTTTGGTTCATTTCAAATCCTCTAAACTCATGACATGATCTTACCTGAAATTTAATCCAGATACCATTTAAATGACTATTGGTCAGTTCACTATTCCATCTCAGACTGCAATGATTTTCATTATGTCCTTCAAAGTCCTTCAACAATTTCCTAAATTCTCTGTGATCCATCTATTACTTCTGATATTATTTCCTTGATCTGCTGTAAAACTTAACATTAGACTAATAATTCTTCCATTGTTTTCTTTGTGAAAGTTTTAGGACTCTTAGTTATATTCTTTTTGCCAATCATCAAGGGTAAAAACGTTCACTTAAGCATAAAATAAGTAACAGAAAAAACACAAGTTTCAGAGCACCTGAAACAGAGTAGAATGCTCATTTATTGAAAGCAATCAGTATGATACTCTTTCACTTGTTGCCTTAGTATAATCATAGCATTCAGATTATGGGGAATACATATATTAATAATACCCTGTATTTGATTTTTATATGTATATACATAACATATATACATACATGTGTGATTGTCCACTTTTTAGGAAAATATTTCAAAGAAAAATAGCACTGTAATGAATCACTGACATTAACCATAGTATATATTGAATTTTAATAGGTCAAATAGATTTGGGGGGCATTTTTCTGTCTTTATGCTTATCTTATATCCTTTTATGCTAAATGAAGTCATTTGTGGTTTAAGTCATGAATTTTCCAACTGAAGCAAAATTTATTTGGGAAAATGGTATAATTCAGAGAATAATGAAACAGACCTTATCTGCAAAGTCTAAAGGTGTTTGAACTGTTACTTTGGCATCCCATTTGAAGTACCTATTTGATTAAATTGTGGAATTTATCGCTGGGCTTTTTGGTAAATATCAAAAGCTGATTCCTCTCTGATTGAAAATGAGAGGTGGAATGTCAATAGTAGTGTTTTGGCCTTCATTCTGTCTGGCTAGTTGGGTTTGTTGGTTACGGCATGGTGCTAATGAGGGCAAGTTCAGGGGTTATAGACCATGTGTGGCTTAATTAGCTTCATACTGAGGAAAGCCTCCTGTCCAGGGCCAGAGATAGCTCTCTGTCTTGCCAGCTGTATCACCAATGCAGGCAAGTTACAGGGGGCTTACCATTATCAGCAAAAAATCCATCACAATGTATGAATAACCTGCCAATTGTGACTGGATTTTATTTGATCTTGAAATTCCTATTCCTCAGAAGATGGAACTCCATAAAGAATTTTTTTCTGTTGTTAAATAGCCAAAGATATGTAGTCTCTCAAAAAAGACTTCACTTGAATTCTTTGTTAACTTCCCATGCCTGTGGAAGATTCCAATAAAAAATCCTCAACAGTCAACAACACATGGAAAGAGAAATACTTAGGATGTATTCTGCTCAGTCTTAAGAAATTTACCCATAGAAATTCTGTCTTTCTTTAAGTTGAAACCTTAATATCTCTTTAATTTTTATAAGCATGAAAAGTTTTAAATATGGCAGAGTTTTAACATTTTACCCATATCTTTATCAGTCATTGATTAATATTTATTAATTACTTGCTAAATATTGGAAATACTTTGCAAACTTATGGAGAAATGGTACCTTCATTCAAAGAAGTTACAGTCATTGTGGAAGAGACTCTGATTCATAAGCAGTAAACAATCAGATTAGGGGCGCCTAGGTGGCTCAGTCGGTTGGGCATCTGACTTCGGCTCAGGTCACGATCTCACAGTCTATGGGTAAGAGCTCCGCTTTGGGCTCTGTGCTGACAGCTCAGAGCCTGGAGCCTGCTTCCAATTCTTTGTCTCCTTTTTCTCTGACCCTCCCCTGCTCATGCTGTCTCTCTCTCTCTCTCAAAAATAAATAAAACATTAAAATTTTTTAAAAAGTAAAAAAAAAAACAGATTAAAAAATTACTGACTGTGGCAGGTGAATGACCTTAAATCATATTGGATTGGAGCATATGGGAGGGGCTTGGATCAAGTTGAAAGAACCTACTTTAGATAGAGGTGAAAGGGAAGATCTTCCTGAGGAGGAGACATTTCACTTGAGATTTGACCACTGAGAAGGAACTTGCCATGTAGAGAAAAGAAGGAAGAACACTCTTGGCAGCAGAAATGGCATGTGCCAACGTTAGAAAGGAGAAGATATGCTTAACAGGAGTAAGAAAACATTGGTAAGACTGCAGGGTTCTGTAATTTTAGATGAGATAAGGCCGTGATAAATTTTTTTTGGTAATATTTTTTTCCAAATGTAGTAGAAAATCTTTGAGGGGTGTTAAGTCACATGTGTGCAGAATTCCAAGATGATTTCAGAGAATCACTCTTACCACTGCATAGAAAACCGACTTCAGAGGATCAAGAACAAAAGCAGGAACAGTATTTTGAAGCTTTCTTTTTCTTAAGTTGTGGGGGCACAGATGAGAGTTTAATGTTTATTTTTGCATAACTGATAAATTTGCTGGTGGATTGTCGGAAGGTAGAAGGAATCTAGTGATTCCTAGTTGGAAACACCTGGATGTATTGTGGCTACTTTCAAGCAATCAGAGGATACTGGAGACAGGAAAGATTGGAAGGAACAGAGAAAAAGCAGGGATTCAGTTTTGAGTCAATATTTTTCAAATTGAAATCTTCAATATATATGAAAGTTGAGCATTTCTGATCAATTTATCAAAAATTGATTACTGAATAAAATTATTATTTGGGGGGATTACTTAATAGATGTGGTAATGTTTTAATATTTTTATTGACTTTAAAATGACTTTGAGTGGGAGCCTGGGTGGCTCAGTTGGTTAAGCATCTGGCTCTTGATTTCAGCTTAAGTCATGATCTCACAGTTCTTGAATTCAGAGCATCGCATCAGGCTATGCACTGACAATGGAGCCTGCTTAGGATTCTCTGTTTCCTTTTCTCTGCCTCTCTCTCTCTGCTTTCCTCTCTTCTCTCTCTGTCTCTGTCTCTTTCTCCCTCTCTCTCTCTCAAAATAAATAAAATAAATGACTTTGAGTAACCTTAAATTGTTTTATATTGAGAACTGTTGCTTTTTAAAAACAGCACCAACTGTATGATACTAACAAATATTTCTTTTATAAATGTAAACTGTTATTGCAGACTAATATGCATTTTTTGAGGTGAATAATTTTTCATAATGAGTAACATGGGGACAGGAGAGTGGAAAGTTGCCAGACACACAGCTAGATGTAAGAATGAATTATGCATATAAGAACTTTATTGAGTGCTTGAATTTCTTAGATTATCCTCTTGGGCTAAATTTCATATAAGCAAATTAAGAAATTAGCATCACTTTCATGCACAGAGTATTTTAACTTAGAATTTATTGTAGATAACCCTTTTAAAAGAGAAGTTCAAAGGTCTCACACACCATATTATATTATTAATAATTTTACATACCACCTCATATTTACCCCACATGTAGCTCCAATGTGGAAGAAAAATCAGTAGTAAAATGTCCATAACTAAATTAGTAATTATTTTAATTGATAATAAGTCAAACATGGTCTATTTGTTTCATTTTTATTAAAACCATTTGTAATAGTTTTTCTCTTTTTTTAAACAACAATTTAATAGCACTTCTAACAACTGTTCTTATATTATTGCTTTACTTTCTCATACCAACACATATCTCTCTTTTAAAAGTCTATCCAAACTTAAACACTTTCACTAGAAATCTAGATATTAAGATTATAAACATTATAAACACTTGATTGGTCAGCTTTTATTTTAAGGTATAAGTCAAAGTAAACACTTCACATTAAACACTTTACATGAATGAGTGAATCATTTATGTGGGGCTGAGTTTTTAAAATAGTTAATTTTAAAGTTATCATTTAGTAAATGATTCAAATGCTGAGGAGTCATCATAATGACTAATTCAAATTTTCTTTGTAATACTTGGATCATATTTCAATCTAATGCTAATTAGCTAAACACTTCTTTAACAGTTTTTCAAGCTGAAACATTTTTATATTTTTAAATCAATTTTTCTTTCCCAAGGCCTCCATTGTAATGTATATGCTACATTGCAACAGAGAAACACTGGACTGAAAGTTGAGGCACTCCATTCTAGCATCCACCTGTGGTAATGAAATTGTTTGACTTTGGGTAAGTCACAGGATTTCTTTTAGCCCCAGTTTCCTCATTTAAAAAAAAAAAAAAAAAAAAAGAGGAATGATGTCTGAGGATGCATTAAGCTCCAGGCTCCAGAATTATTCATATTCACAGTATTATATGCTGTGCATTGTTACATTGGGCCAAACATTTCAAATTAATTAGAAGACTAGGTGTCCTTGCAAACATGCAAGAGAATCTTTTAATGACTGAAGAATGAATCACTACATGAAAATAGATATTGAGTGATTTTTACCATTTAATATCAAAGAATAATGGCTGATTACTCAATATAATGACTTACAAAGAATCAGAAAAGTAGTAATAACATAAAAGAAAAAAGGAATCTCTAATATCCATTGAATTTTTTAAATGTTTATTCATTTATTTTGAGGAAGAAGGAGAACATGTGTATGAACATGGGAAGGGCAGAGAGAGAAGGAGATAGTGAGAATCCTAAGCAGGCTATGTACTGTCAGCACAGAGCCCAATGTGGGGCTTGATCCCATGAACCATGAGATCATGGCCTGAGCCTAAACCACAGGTTGGATGCTTCACCAATTGAGTAACCCAGGTGCCCCCACTGAATTTTTTATTTATGAATTTATATTAGGAATGTATTAAAATAGGCTTCTAAGCAACATTCTAAGTTCATATAGTATTTCTTTTTTGTTAAGTGAGAAATTCATAAAATAACTATTGCCTTATTCTGCAGCTTGTGTGCATGCCATTATTAGCAGGTGATAATTTAACATTAAAGGCAAGGTAGCTCTTCAGTGCACAGCCATTTTTCCTCACTTGAATCTTTTGAATGCATTAGATTATTAAGCTAAGTAAGAAAATATGCTAATTTAACTGCAAGGATATAGGCTTAGTAAAAAGGGGGGAAAGGAGGTAACAAAGTTGGCTGATGTCTTTTTATAGTCACTTGAAAGGCTAGACTAAAAGAAAAATGAAATTATTCAATTTATATAATCATTTTAAGTTGATTAGCTTGGCAGCATTGCCCTGTATTTTTTCTAGGGGAAGAGTTTATTCACTCTATAAATATTTACTAGACACAGTCTAAGATATGACTTGTCTAAGCTCTTAGAATAAAATGTATGAATCCATGCTCATCCTTATTTAACACAGCAGATTTATTTTGGCACTCTCTTAAGAAGTCAGGGCTTCTAACATACTTTGAGAAACAAGGGGGCAGTGATGGTCTGCATAAGTGGACTTGGCAGCACAGATCAGCTCTTGTTATAGCTCCAGGGAAGTATGTGCAATCACTCTGAGTGCCGCTCCCTGGACTAGTTTTGCCTTCTGGCAAGAGAATACAGGGCTCTTGTTAGTTACAGTGATAGCTCCACTGGCAGATGCTGAGAAAAGTAGGGCGGAATACCTCAATGGCTTCTAGCCAGCAGCCTCACACACATTTAATAATGGCCACAAGCTTTGTCTGATTTGGTATGAAAAAAGCTTGAGAGGGTGGAGGAGATTTCAGACCTGTTTTGATCTTTTCCTTCAGGTTGAGTGCTGCTTACTATTTAAGGTGCTGTGAGTCTGAAAAATTGAAGAAAAAAAAGGCTCTTCCTCTCTTTATCTTTCTTGATTTACTTCTTGTGGTCCAAGCATGTGACACAGGGACTCACCCATTTGCCTAGGAAATAGACAAGTAAGATGCATGAATGTTTGTTGGACACTTATTCTGAAAGTCTGGCCACAGTAAGATACAATAAAGATGAACATTGTCACAGCACGGTAATCTCCTATGTGGTTTGTAGGCAGAGATGGACTTTGAAAGTGTCTGCTTTCTGATCTAATCTAATTGCTAGACTGAGACCAAATTTCATTCTGTTCATTATATTTCTCTGTTGAAAGTGGGATAAAAAAATAGGATTCAGAAAGTAGGTGAAGTATCTGTAAGATATCTGGTGTTTTTCTTAAGTTTTGTTTTATAAAGGGCATCCTTTTCACCATTTAAATGGAAGAATATTTAGTGGGACAACACAAGTTGTGGTCCTCAGATTGACCTAAAGCCTGGGGCTGCTGAGAATTATTCCTAAAAACTAAGCCTTGATTTACCAAATTTTGCAGTAAAAATAAAAGAATGTGGATTTGTGTGTATTGGTTTGCATCAGTTATTAGGATCTGATGGGCAGACAGGCCTATTGCCAGAGTCTCCAGAACAGTTAGGTAAAGTCTATAGGAAGGACAGGACATGTAGCCTTGTCCCCATGAAGTTGGTCAAGATGAACTTTTCATGTCTAGTTGAATCCTTTCTCTGGGCAGGTGACATCTGAAACAGCACTGCTTTCTCCAGAGTAACTTTGGCATCTTGGGAAGCATGTTATATTACTCTGAGAGCATATTGTACTATCTTCTGCTTTGAATATTCACCTTCAAACTGATATTTTCCTTATTCTTTGTAGAGGTGGATTCAGATTTTATGGGGCCTGAAGCTTATGTAATGTTGGAGCCCTTTTTAAGACAAAGAATATAAACTGCTGGATACAAAGAATGTAAACTGCTGGATACAAAAATATCTAATTTGATGGAGATAAATTACAAAATTTAAAAGCTGATATATATTGCAAACATCACAAATCTCAGTAAAATAACACCTTTACACTACTTTTTAGCCTATGTCTTTGGTCTCTGATCATCTTTTTATGTGTCAATGATTTTATAGTTTCTGGAGAGTTTCTCTAGAGGGAATAGAAAGTTAAGTTAATCTTTCCTGTAGCATGGTTGGTTAAATTTTTTTGGTTGTAAAAAGTTTATTTTGGATATATAACTTATTGGTGATGTCATGAATATTTTTTAGCATTTTGTCAAAATTGGGAAAACCTCTGTCATGATTCTATCACATATACATTGTAAGTTTTAGAATTTCCTGCAGATATTCTTCTGGCTGTCATTTCAAAGTTTGTTTCTTTTCCACTAGTTTCTGTCTTTGTATTCCTCAAATCTTGTTTCTCTCCAGCTTCCACATATTTTAGCTCTAGGTACCAGAGCAGTATTTCATGATGTGACCCCTGGCCTTGCACTTTTGTATTACTTCAATGAGTGAGTCAGTATAGTGAGTAGAGGGAGGATTCTTGAAAATGAATTCTGTACCAGAATTGTCTGCATCAATTAAACTATACCTGGAAGTGACTTCAAACCATATACATGAAAATTTCACTAAATAAAAAAAGACTTTTATCCCCAAGTCAGCTGCCTCTTAGCTAGATTCCTATGGCCATTCCAAACCCATCTTACATGAAGGAAATTGGAACAGAAAGTTGGAATCTATAAAGTTCTTAGACCTGAGCAACTAGAGCATCTGTTCTGGACCTGTAGTTTAGAAGGCATCTCTTTGGTTCTTTCCCATCTGTGCCCCACCCCACAGGGCAGTATGGCAAGCTTTGAATGTGTCATCTTGAGAACTGTGCCTAACCTGATTCTTAGGTCTTACATTCCCATCACCATGATCCAGACACATAAAACTCTGGAACTCACTACCTTGCATAGCCTCAAGCCTGCTTCTAAGGGCATGACTAAAAGCCTCTCCCAGGTGCATCCTCTCTTTCTGCACTCCAGTTGTACAAAGCCCTACATTTTGGGAGGGAGCAATGTTTGCAAGAGCGGAGATGGGCATTGGGTAGATGAAGCTCAGATGTGTGGGTTGGGGTAACATATGTGCTGAGGACCCTTATGTTGTGGGAACAAGCCTAGAGTAGAAAGGTAGGTTTGGGCTGTAGGTTGGGACCTCCACTTGTAGTCTTTGCCAGGCTCTACAAATTTTAAGGGTGTCTTGTTGGAGAGGAAAGGAGGAATGAACTGAGCCACTTGTGTTTTAAAAAACTTACTTTTGTATTTTATATAAACATGTGAAAATGTGAACACAGTGCCAGTACCTCCCAGGGCCTTAGAGGGGCCCTGTGTAAGTACAGTGTCCTAAAGATTAGGCATCATTAGCTTCTCAGTAAATCTTGCGTGTTCTTTGTCATTAATGAAACTATACATCAAGTGCTGTGCCTGTTGGTATCTCTCCATCAGTCACATCAGCTTTCTATTGTATATTAGTTTGGGGCCAAAAATATCATGGGAATTATAGTACAAGAAGGAGAGAGTTGGAATAATAGGAGATTCTTTTTTGAGAATGAAACTTGAAATTGGAAAGATGATGAGGCTCTAGACTTTGGTTATGACAAGACCAAGGGCTTTATTAAGATAAAGTAACAAGATTTTTATTATGTATGAAGAAGGATTTCAAGGAACTAAGAGTGCTAGTATGAAGAGCACCACTTTTGTAATTGCTAATATCTCCAAGAATTATGACAGCAGTTGTACTGCAAAGACTCAGTATTCTAGGGACTAAAATCTTACGGGATGGACATTAGGTGGAATGACCTGGGGGTTGGTAGATGACTTCAGGAGGCAATTAGTGACTTGTAGACTAATGACATAAAATTCAAACCTGAGGAAAGAAGGAAGAGAGACCATTTTAAAATACTGACACTGTCTAGCAAAGCTTATTAAATATTATTTGGTTACCCTGAATAATTAAGAGACTGTCATAACATTTGATGTTTATTATTTTAAGAGACAGAGAACTATAGAATATATTTGAGAAAGATTTTATTCAGTAACTGTGTATGTATATGTATTTTTACTATTTGGAAATTAAAAATGTAATCAGTGTTATATATAGAGATATTCCATCCAAAAACAACAGAATATACATTATTTTCAAGTTCATATTGAATGTTCTACAGAATAGATCACAATAGGCCATGAAACAAGTTTCAATAAATTTAAGAAGATTGAAATCATACCCTGTATCTTTTATGACCACAATGATATTAAAGTGGAAATAAATGAAAAGAAAAAACTGGAAAATCCCTCACAAACACCTGGAGGCTAAACAACATGATATTTACAACCTGTGAGTCAATGAAGAAATTAAAATTTTAAAAATATGTGGGGACAAATGAAAATGAAACACAACAGTCCAAAATCTTTGGGACACAGCAAAAGTAGTTCTAAGAGGGAAGTACATAGTGATAGAGGCCCACCCCAAGATAAAGCTCAATAATCAATCTAACCTTACACCCAAAGGAACTAGAAAAATAACAAAGCTGAGGGTAGGTAGAAGGAAGGGAATAATAAAGATCAAAGCAGAAATAAATGCCATAAAGACTAAAAAACAATAGAGAAAAATAATACAATTAAGAAATGGTTCTTTGGAAGGTTAAACAAAATTGACTAGCTAGAATAAAATTAGCTAGACTTGGGGCACCTGGGTAGCTCAGTCGGTTAAGTGCCTGACTTCGGCTCAGGTCATGATGCTGCAGTCCATGAGTTCGACCCCAGAGACGAGCTCTGTACTGACAGCTCAGAGCCTCGAGCCTACCTCGGATTCTCTGTCTCCCTCTCTCTCTGCCCCTCCCCTTTTCAAGCTCTGTCCCTGTCTCTAAAATAAATAAACATTAAAAAATTTAAAAAAATAAATTGTTTAGCTAGACTCAACAAGAAAAAAAGAGAAAGGACTAAATTAGACAAAACCAAAAACAAAAGAGTAGATGTGACTGAAATCATAGAAATATAAAGGATTATAAGAGAACACTGCAAAAAATTATATGCTAACAACTTGGAGAACCTAGAATTGAATAAATTCCTAGAAACATATAGTCTTCCAAAACTGAATCAGGAAGAAATAAAAAATCTGAGTAGACCAATTACTAGTAACAAAAGTGAACTGGTAATCAAAAAACTGCCAAAAAATAAAAGACCAGGAAAATAAGGATTCACAAGTGAATTTAACCAAACATTTAAAGAAGAGTTAATACTTACTCTCTTCAAGCTATTCCAAAAAAGGAGAAGGAGAAGAAGAAACATAGTTTCTAAATATATTCTATGAAGTCAGAATTATCCTGATATCAAATTGGACAAAAACACCAAAAAAAAGAAAAGTATGGGCCAATAGATGCAAATAGACGCAAAAATTCTCAGCAAAATATTATCAAACTGCCTTAAACAATACATTAAAAAAGGACCATTCACCATGATCAAATGGGATTTATTGGAGGGAGGAAAGAATGGTTCAATATTCACAAGTCAATCAAGATCATACAACATATCAACAAATGAAGGATAAAAATTATGATCATCTCATTAAATTCAGAAAAAGACATTTGGCAATGTGCAACTTCCACTCATAATAAAAACTTAACAAAATGGGTTTTGAGGTAGTATATCTCAACGTAATAAAGGCTATATTAAAAAAAAATCCCATTGCTAACATCATATTCAATGGTGAAAAGCTGAGAGCTTTTCCACTAAGTGGAAGAACAAGACATGGAAGTCTACTCTCCCCACTTTAATTCAACATAGAGCTGGAAGTCCTAACCATAGTGTCCAGACAAGAAAAAGAAATAAGGGACATCCATATTGGTAAGGAAGAAGTTATACTGTCACTATTTACAGATGACATGATACTAATAAATTTCTAAAGGCTCCTCCGAAAACACTATTAGAAGTAATAAATGAGCCAAAACCATAAAAATACAAACAATAATAAGAGAATATTGTAAGAAATTAAATGCTAACAAATTGGGCAAGCTGGAAGAAATGGACAAATTCCTAGAAATATATAAACTACCAAAACTGAAACAGGAAGAAATAGAAAATTTGAACAGACCCATGACCAGTAAAGAAATTGAATCAGTAATCAAAAATCTCCCAACAAACAATAATCCAGGACTAGAGGGCCTTCCATGGGAATTCTACTAAACATTTAAATAAGACTTAATACTTATTCTTTTGAAGCTGTTCCAAAAATTAGAAATGGAAGGACAACTTCCAAACTTATTCTATGAGGCCAGTACTAAATTTTTTATTCTGACACTAGAAAAGACTTCACTGAAAAGGAGAACTACAGACCAATTTCCCTGGTGAACATGGATGCAAAAATTCTCACCAAGATGCTAGCAAACCAGATCCAACAATACATTAAAAGATTTCTTCACCACAATCAAGTGGGATTTATTCCTGGGCTGCAGAGGTAGTTCAATATCTGTTAATCAATCTTTTATTAACATCACATTAATAAAAGAATAAGAACCACATGATACTCTCAATAGATGCAGAAAGTACTTGACAAAATACAGCATCATTTCTTGATAAAAATCCTCAAGAAAGTAGGGATAGAAGGAACATTCCTCAAGATCATAAAGATCCTATATGAAAGACCCTAATATTATCCTCAATAGGGAAAAACTGAGAGCTTTCTTCTCAAGGTCAGGAACATGACAAGAATGTCCATTCTCACCACTGCTATTGAACATAATGTTGGAAGTCCTAGCCTCAGCAATCAGATAACACAAAGAAGTGAAAGCCACCAAAATTGGCAAAGAAGTCAAACTCACTCTTCACAGAAAACATGATGCTCTACATGGAAAACCCAAAAGACTATATAAAAATCTGCTAGAACTGATATATGAATACAACAAAGACTCTGGATATAAAAATCAACGTACACGAATCTGTTGCATTTCCATATACCAATCATGAAGCAGTGGAAAGAGAAATCAAGGAATCTATCCCATTTACAGTTGCACCAAAACCCATAAGATACCTATGAATAAACCTAGCCAAAGAGGTAAAAGATCTGTATACTAAAAACCGTAGAAAGCTTATGAAAGAAATTGAAGAAGACACAAAGAAATGGAATAAACATTCCATGTTCATGGATCAGAAGAACAAATATTGTTAAAATGCCAGTAATACCTGTAGTGATTTACACATTCAATGCAGTCTCTATAAAAATAACACCAGCATTCCTCACAAAGCTAGAAAAAACAATTCTAAAATTTGTAAGGAACCAGAAAAGACCCAAACAGCCAAAGCAATCCTGAAAAGGAAAACCAAGCTGGAGACATCACAATTCCAGACTTCAAGCTGTATTACAAAGCTGTAATCATCAAGACACAATGGTACTGCACAAAAACAGACACATAAATGAATGGAACAGAAAAGAGAACCCAGAAATGGACCCACAGATGTATGGCCAACTCATCTTTGACAAAGCAGGTAAGAATATCTAATGGAAAAAAGTTATGTAAAGTAAAAGTCTTCAGAAAAGGGTAATGGGAAAACTAGATAGCCACATGCAGAAGAATGAATCTGGACCACTTTCTTATACCATACACAAGATAAACTCAAAATGGATGAAAGACCTAAATGTAAGACAGAAAACCATCAAAATCCTAGAGGAGAAAACAGGCAGCAACCCCTTTGACCTTGGTCATAGCAACTTCTTACTAGGCTTGTCCCCAGAGGCAAGGGAAACAAAAGCAAAAATAAACTTTTGGGACCTCGTCAAGATAAAAAGCTTCTGCACAGTGAAGGAAACAATAAATAAAACTAAAAGGCAACCAACAGAATGGGAGAAGGTAATTTCAAATGACATATCAGATAAAGGGTTAGTATACAAAACCTATAAAGAACTTATAAAACTCAACACCCAAAAAACAATTCAATGAAGCTCTGGGCAAAAGAGATGAACATACACTTTTCCAGAGAAGACATCCAGATGGCTAACAGACACATGAAAAGATGCTCAACATCACTTATCGTCAGGGATATATAAATCAAAACCACAATGAGATACCACCTCACACCTGTCTGAATGGCTAAAATTAACAATTCAGGAGACGACGGATGTTGGCAAAGATGTGGAGAAAGAGGAACCTTTTTGCACTGCTGGTGCCAAAAGGTGCAGCCACTCTGGAAAACAGTATGGAGTTTCCTCAAAAAATTAAAAAATAGAGCTACACTGTGACCCAACCATTTGCATTACTAAGTATTTATCCAACGGGGTACAGAAATTCTGTTTTGAAGGGACACATGCACTCCAATGTTTATAGCAGCACTGTCAACAATAACCAAATTATGGAAAGACCCTAAATTTCCATTGACTGTTAAATGGATCAAGAATACATACATACAATGGAATATTACCTTGTTGCGGGCAAAATGACACAAAGACAAGACACACAAAAGACAGACAAAGACACAACTCTGGCCGGAGGGAGCAATTCTCTGCAAGCCCCCTTGCGGTTTATTTTTATACCCCGGTAGCTGGACACATACCGAAATCTACGAAATGCATTCTTTTACCAAATAAGGACAAGAAGCCAAGCACATTCCAAGGATGGGGCGGGGGGAGTAAAGGGAGGAAGTGTCCACAGCATGTTTACTAAGAGACCTGCCCAGAACTCCAACCTCTTCCTTATTTTTAAGGAGGGCATATTCCCTCGTATGCGAGCGGATCATTAACCTTGGATATTGTGTGCAGGCCTCTTGGCAAAACATCTTGTTTGCAGACATGATCTGCCCAAGCAGAGCGTCTTGTTTGCAGGCACATCTCTGCTTCCTTAACCATTCTTTCTCATGGTCACTGTCGGGCTCCTACATTCCTGGCGATCAAAAAGAATAAAGCTTGCCTTTTGCAGCAATGTGGAGGGAACTAGAGTGTATTATGCTAAGTGAAATAAGTCAGAGAAAGATAAATAACATGATTTCACTCATGTGAAATTTAAGAGACAAAACAGATGAACATAGGGGAAGGGAAACAAAAATAAGATAAACACAGAGAGGGAGACAAACCATGAGTGTTAAATATAGAGAAAAAACTGAGGATTGCTGGTGGTGTATTGGGTTGGGGAAAGGGCTGAATGTGTGATGGGCATTAAGAAGGGCACTTGTTGGGATGAGCACTGGGTTTTACACATAAGTGTTGAATCAGTAAATTCTACTCCTGAAACCATTTTTACACTATAGGTTAACTAACTTGGATTTCAATTAAAAATTTTTTTAAAGTAATAAATGAATTCAGCGAAGTTACAAGATAGAAACTTAATACTCAGAAAGCAGTAGTGTTTCTACATACTAATAACAAAATAGCAGAAAGAGAAATTAAGAAAATAATTCCATTGTAATTTCACAAAACCATAAAATACCTAGGAATAAGCTTAGTTAAGGAGGTGAAAGATCTGTACTCTGAAAACTGTAAAATATTGATGAAATAAATTGAAGATAACACAAACAATTGGAAAGATATTCCATGCTCATAAGTTGGAAGACACTGAATAGCCAAAACAATTCTGAGAAAGAAAAACAAAGCTGGAGGTATCACAATTCCAGATTTCAAGATATACAATAAAATATACAAGATATAGTAATCAAATTTCAAGATATACAAGATATAGTAATCAAAACAGTTTGGTACTGGTGCACACACACATACACGACACATAGATCAATAAAGAAGAATAGGGAGCCCAAGTAAAGCCACCCTCGTATGGTCAACTAATCTATGACAAAGAAGATAAGAATATACAATGGGGGAAAGACAGTCTCTTCAAAAAAATGGTGTTGAAAGACTGGAACAACTACATGCAAAAGAAGGAAACTGGATCACTCTCTTTCACCATACACAGAAATAAACTCAAAGTGGATTAAAGGCCCCAATGAGAGACCCGAATCCATAAAAATTCTAGAAGAGAACACAGGCAGTAACTTCTTTGATATCGGCCATAATGACATTTTTCTAGATAGGTCCCCTGAGGAAAAGGAAACAAAAGCAAAAATAAATTCTTGAGGCTACATCAAAATAAAAAGCTTCTCCACAGTGAAGGAAACCACCGATGAAATAAAAAGATAACCTACCGAATGGAAGAAGTTAAATGCAAATGATATATCTGATAAAGGGTTAATATCCAAAATATATAAAGAACTTACACAACTCGATACCAAAGAAAACAAGTAATCTGATTAAAAGATGGTCAGAAAACCTGAGTAGACATGTTTCCAAAGAGGAGATACACATGGTTATTATCACTAATTATCATGGAAATGCAAATCCAAAAAAAATGAGATATTACCTCACACCTGTCAGAATGTATAAAATAAAAAAGACCAGAGATAACAAGTGTTCTTGAGGATGTAGAGAAAAAGGAACCCTCATACACTGCCAGTTGGAATGTAAATTGGTATAACCACTGTGGAAAACTGTATGGAGGTTACTCAAAAAAATTAAAAAGAGATATACCATATGCTTCAGTAATTCCACTACTGGGTATTTACCCCAAGGAAACAAAATAACTCATTTGAAGAGATATATCTACCTCTATGTTTATTGTAGCATTATTTATAATAGCCAACTTATGGAACCAATCTAAGTATCCAGTGATAAAGAGATAAAGAAGATGTTATATATATATATATATAATGATATAAATTATATATGTATATAGTCTATAATATATAAGATATATATATAAAGATATGTAAGATATTTAAGATTATATATATACTTGAATATTATGCAGCCATAAGAAGGAAGAGATCTTGTCATTTGGGACAACATTAATGGACCTAGAGGATATTCTGCTAATAGAAGTAAGTCAGACTGAGAAATATGAATTCCATATTATTTTACTCATATGGAGAATCTATAAAAACAAAAAATGAATAAACAAAGAAAAAGCAAGTCAGACCTATAAATATAGATGACAAACTGATAGTTGCCAGAGGGAAGGTGGATGAGGAGGTGGGCAAATGGGTGAAGGAGAGTAGGAGATATAGGCTTCCAGTTATGAAATGAATAAGCCACAGAAATAAAAGGCATTGAATAAGGAACACAGTCAATGATATTGTAATAGTGTTATATGGTGACAGATGTTAGCTACACTTGTAGTGTGCTTAGCATAACATATAGAGAAGTTGAATCACTATGTTGCATACCTGAAAATAACATTTGCCTTTAAAATTGTTTTATAGTAGAAAAATCAATCAATAGAAAAATTATTGAATAAAATTTAGCAGATGTTTATGACAAAGCTCTTATAAAAATATAACCAGCGGAAATATACTTAACTTTTAAGAGATCACCAAAAGCTCAAAGGAAGAAATATATTTAATGATAAAACTTTGGAAATCATTTCTTCAAACTCAAGCAATTTTAAGTGCCTGCTATTATTCAAGATTGTTTTTGAAGTTCACAGTAAGAAAAGTAAAATATAGGGTGCCTGTGTGGCTCAGTTAGTTAAGCATATGACTTTGTCTCCAGTCATGATCTCACAGTTTGTAAGTTCCAGCCACACATCTGGCTCTGTGCTGACAGCTCAGAGCCTGGAGTCGGCCTTGGATTGTATGTCTCATTCTCTCTCTACCCCTCCCCTCCTTGTGCTCTGTCTCTCTCTCTCTCTCAAAAATAAATAAATGTAAAAAAAAATTTAAAAACCTTTAAAAAACAGAAAAGTAAAATACAAAGTGTATAAGAATTGGAAAGGAACTTAAAAAAACACCTTATTTGGAGATAATATAATTGTATAACTAGAAAATTCAATAAACATTACACATAAACTATTAGAAGTCCTAAGGAAGAACAAGTTCCTATAAATCAAATGAATATGCAAAAGTATTTGCATCCAATATAATAGCCTAAAACGTTTAGGTAGCAATGTATGGAAAATATAACTTCAAGGTAGGAAAAAATTTCTTGAGCCACCAAAACTGTGAACCAGACGGTGATAAATTTGACTGCATTATATTAACAACAACATTAAGAATAATAGCACTTCTGAATTTTAGGCCTCAAAAGAAAGGAAAAGACACATCAGAGTCTTGGAGATGTTTTTTGAAATACATGCAATTTACAAATGATTACCAACCTGAAAATACAAAGAGGTTTGGCGATTTTTATTTAAAAAAAAAAAAAAACCTTAATGCAAAGTACTGTAAATTCACGTAGATGAAACTCAAATAGTCAATAAACACGTAAAAGTATTCAATTCCGATGGTAACAAAGATAATACAAAATTAAGCTCTCGATAGGATAAAATAATGGCCCCCAAAGATGTCCCCAGAGACTGCAAATATGCTCATTTACAATGCAAGGAGGAATTAATGTTGCAATGGAATTAAATTTGCTCATCAACGGACTTTGAGATTAAAGATTACACTGGATTATTAGAGTGGGCCTTAGGTAATTTTAAGAATCTTGTTTTTTAAAAAAAATTGTTTAAATGTTTATTTTTGAGGGAGAGAGACAGAGTACAAATGGGGGAGGAGCAGCAAGAGGGGGAGACACAGAATCCAAAGCAGACTTCAGGCTCTGAGCCGTCAGCACATAGCCTGACATTGGGCTTGAACCCATGAACCATGAGATCATAACCTGAGCTGAAGTCAGATGCTTAACCGAGTGAGCCACCAACACGCCCCGATTGTAGGGATCCTTGTAAATGGAAGAGGACACCGGAAGAGTCAGAGAGAAATTGGATATCATGCTGCTGGCTTTAAAGATAGAGGAAGGGAACACAAGGCAAGGAATGAGGCAGCTGGTAGAAGCTAAAAAAATATAAGGAAACAAATTCTCCTGTAGAATCCCTCAAAGGAATGCAACTCTACTAACCCCTGGATTTGAGACCCATTTTGGACTTCCGTTTTTCAGAACTGGAAAGTAATATAATTGTGTGGTTATTAAGCCACTATCGTTGTGGTAATTTGTTACAACAGTAATAGATAACTAATAAAAGCCCTAGTGAAATGCCAGAGCATTCTACCAGGATGGCAAACACAAAAGTCTGACAATATCCTATGTTAAGAATGTGGAAAATGGGAAGTGTCATGCATTGCTGATGATCGATGATAAATTGGTATGTCTTCTTTGGAGGACACTTTTACAAGATTTAACATGTTTATACTCTCAGAACCAGCAATTTTATTTCTAGGTATATTTTAGAGAAATTATGACACATAGAGACAAAGAGACACATACAAGAATTGCTTAAGAGCTTGCTGTCTTAAGAGAATTTCTGTCTTATTTCCAATATTTGTTCGATGAAAATTCAGAATGAACATAAATTTCTATCATTTGGAAAATGGATAAATAATGTGTACTTTATCTGATGCAGTAGTATACAGCAGGTGAATGGACTAGAGTTAGTTGTATTAACATGCTAAATTGCAAGCCTACGAATTTGAAGAAAAACAAGTTTAAGAAGGTGTGTGTGTGTGTGTGTACACATGTACACGTGCACATGTATGTGAATTAAAATAACATTTATATAAATTTTTAAAACAAAAGATTTCTATTGTTTTTGAATACATAATAATGTAGTATAGCTATTAAACTAGTCTGTGGAAATCTAAAATCAAAATGAGGATTTTGATGACACTGATAAAGTTTGGGAATTAGATGGTTTCAAATCTATAACGAGCATGTGGAGGTTTCTTATCTTATTCTCCATGCTTTTTAATGTTCATAAAATATTTAATAATTAAAAACCAATAAATATACAGTAAATGTTTAATTATTCAAATTATTTACTTCTGGTGAATACTTTCTCTGCAAACATATCAGAAAAGTAATACCAGAGTAGTGTATATATATATAGAACTAAATAACTATAATAACTAAATAATTTTAGTTATATATATATAATTTTAGTTATATATGTTAGTTATGCATATATGTTTATATATAATAAATTTAGTTATGATATATATAGATATATAAACTAAATAATTTTAGTTTATGGAAATAATTTTTAGTTTAGGCTACACATGCGGTACCAGCCTTAGCTCTGATTAACAAAAATAATAATTACCATAGTTGAGTTCGTATATACTCTCTTATCATAACTTGAGGGTTAGAAAAAGAGACAATTCTTACCAAAGTAGTGATCATATTCTTTCCATCAAATTTCAAATGAGGCAGACTCTAAATAAATAAATTCAAACTGATATGTTATTATTTTATTAATTGGTATAAAATAATTTTTTACTCTATCCTGTGGATATATAAATTGCTATACTTGAATTTTAAAAAAAACAAATGATATCTGTCCAAAACCTACTCACCAACTGGAAAGAAATTCAAGTTCTGTGCATTTTGAACATTTCTTCTTTTAAGGTTCATTCCAGAGCATTTGAGATAAACCTCTGTTTTCCTTCCACCTTAATCACTTCTGGGTGCTCACTGACCAAGCCTAGTGGTCTGGCTTTGCTGGTTCTAAATCAAGCATGGACAGGAGGGTCTTGGTCCAAACTACTTGCTGAGGACCTGGTGTCTGGCTTTCTTGGTTTAATATGCACCATTTCCTTCTTTGTGTGCAACAGATTTCCAGGGGCATGTCAAGAGAACAAGGTAGTGCTCCCCACCATTTGAAGGAACCATCAAAATATTACCCCTTGGTATTGGGGAATCATGGTTTTCTGGAGGGAGGCATTTGCTTTCACCTCACCCTCCTTCCCTCAAGTGTTCCCCCCAACCTTCACCCTACTTCAGTGGATCTCTAAAAACAGATATCACACTTCATTTTGAAGCTACTAGATGCTAACATCAGTCAGGTTCATGACTTTTTTAACCACACAGAGAAAACTAATACATAATTTATTTGGTAGGATTCTTGGTCTATTCTTCGAAGAAAACTGTGGTGAATTGTAATTTTCAGAAGTTTAATCTTTCTGAATGTTGCCTACATAATATACAGATTTGCCTAAGCACTTTTAACATTATACATACTCCTAATTGTGCCAAACTTAATGCCAGAGAGTTTCACTGGTCACCTCAAGGGTACAGACTAAAGGGATTCATATATGAAAAGACAGCAGTCTTGCTCTGGATTGATCTTAAAGGCAAGGAGGACTGAGCCTGCTATTCCTGCAGGGGATAATTTTTACTGTCTGAAGACTCTTCTGGAGAATGCAGGCTCTGGGGACTTACAAGGATAATCTAAATAACGTTGGCATAGTCAAATGAGAGTTCACATTGTTAACCTTTCTTTAGTCCCCAGAAATCTCTTGTGTGGCTGTACTTTATGATTGATGTGGAGTTGATGTGCCTGCCTAAGTTGTAGCTTTGCAAAGTCTGCTGGGTGCCTGGGCTGAATTCACAAACTTCACCTTGAATTGCTAAAACAATCAAAGAACACTCATTAGATGGTTATATATCCTTGGAAAATTTGCATCCTAGTGATTCCATCATTTGGATCAGAAAAACGCACTAGCATGCCAATAGCTAATTAATAAATGCCTTAAAATTAGACAAGTGGCCATTTCATATAATAGCAATATTCATGTTATTTGAAGAAATTACACATATAGAATGGTAGCAGATGTTCTCCACTCCCACTATTGACAGATCAGGATATAGAAGCCTTAAACTCCACCGGGAGGGATTTAGGTCGTTGTGAGGAAATCAGTGTGCATTTAAAAACTCTTTTTGTATGTTTAAAATACGTTGTAATGTTTTAAGAAACAGCTCTTCCTTTTGAAATGCTGCTAGAGGGCTTCTGCGGAGAGCTGCAGCTGCCTGGATGCATTCAATGGAGATGATTCAGCAGAGAGGAACACCATCATAGAGGAAGAAGGGTTTAGAGGTGGGTGGGTATAGAGTTAAGGAGAAAATTTTAGAATCAAGATTCATAGTCTAGAGCAGTAGTTCTCAAAATGGGGGTGCCTCTCCCAAGGACTGGACAAGAGTTTCCACTGGTATCCAGAAAGAAGAGATTAGAATTACCACTTACTGTTTTTTAATTTGTGTTTCATATTACATTATTATTATGTTGATATTATGGTATTATATTCTGTGCTTTACATTATGCATAATAGTTTATTAGAACATGAATATAATGTATAAAAAGGCCACTGTATGTATCTAGAGTGCTGACAAATTTTTATTTCTGATTTTACGGATTAAGAGTGTAACTTGGAAATAATTTCAAAATTTATGTAAATCTATTAATCCAGATATGACATGGGAGCAAAAAGGCAACACCACCTTTTTAAATTTTTTTTAAGTTTATTTATTTTTGAGAGAGAGAGAGAGAGTGAGTGAGCATGAGCTGGGGAGGGAGAGAGAGAGAGAGAGCGCGCACACACAAGTGGGGGCGGGGCAGAGAGGAAGAGAAAAAATCAAGCAGGCTTGACAAAGTCCACACTGTCAGAGTGGAGCCTAGCTTGGGGCTCTGAACTCATGAACATTGAGATCATGGCTTGAGCCAAAACCGAGAGTCAGATGCTTGGTGGCTCAGTCAGACTGAGCTAGCAAGGCTCCCCCTGCCCACCTTCCTGAATATTTTTAACAAGATGTGGACATATGTTTTCATTTTGGCCAGTGAGCAGTAGTTTTAGGAGTAAAATCAAGAAAGTCCTTAAATAGAGAGATCGAGCCTTTCTTCATTCCTTTCTTCTTTCATTCTGCTGCCTAGACTGCAGATGTGATGGTTGGAACTTCAACAACAATATTGAATCTCAAAGGAAACTATACCTAAGGACAGCAAATTGGTAATATTGGAAGAAAGCCATGCCCCTGAAAACTTCAGGCAGCATCCACACCAATGCTATACTGTTTTCTTGCAAGTTTTCTTTACTTAAAAGAAATAGACTTTTGTACCTTGTTTAAGCCATTCTTATTATGAGGTTTTTCTCTCATTTTCAGCTACACTTAAACTTATCTGATATATGAAATGTTTTTCTACTTTTATCATTCATTTTTATTCATTTCTGTGAACCTAAATATGATATGGGAGCAAACCATCAAGGAATCTTCTGATAATTTCTAGTGATTAGATTATCATTGCAAAGCATGTAGAGTTTTCAGTGGCTTTGGGTCAGACAGACCCAGAATCATATCTCAACTTTGCCACCTACCAGATGTACAGACTCACATGAGAGAGGATCTCTTGGATCTGTCCTTTCCTCTGTGTCCTATGAAACCAGCTCATAGGATTTCTGTGTTTATTAAATGAGATGATATGTATAAAGTGCTTGCCATTTAAAGGTGCTCTATGCATGTTAAGTGCCCTCTAAAACTCATTTTCTAGTAACGTGTAAATTTTAAAATTTTCTATCATTACTTCTTAGCACATTGCCTTGCAGAGTACACACTGAATAAACAGTTCTTTAATAAAATAAGGCAAAGATTCTAAAAGACCTTATAAATCATATATCTTAGTCTCTTCTCATTTGAATTCACTCCTCAAATTATGTGAAATGTTATCTTAATGTTCGGAAAAATTTTAGGCCAACTAAGTTCCCAGTTTAAAACCAGAAAGTTAGTTTAGAATTGGGCAGAACCTGGCTCCTTATTCCCTACTACATAAAAACATGTAGAATTACTCAATGCACAAAATTGTGTTGGAGATTAAAATGAGCATTCTAGTTGTTTTAAATATATTAAGCATCATTTGTCCTAATGGCATGTATAATTTGGAGTTAACATATAATGAGAAAAATTATTTCTGTATAACATTTTCAGTAACTTTAACTCAAAAACATACTGCAACAGACACCTTTAAAAATTAGGTAATTTTATTCTCCCTAAATACACACTACTATCTCTGTGCTTGCATTTTTATCTCTCTCAGAAAGAGGATCGCAGAGCTGAGAAGATATGATAGAGATCCCATAGCACATCACTCCATTGATGTAGGAGTTTGCCCAAACCAACGTGAAGATGTGGCAAGGGGGAATTTTCCCTGTTTAATGACCTGCGTGATGTTTCATAATTCTTTCATATACAAATGGTTTTATTAATTGTGCTTTTTCTGTTCTTTCTCAGGAGTGTCTAGCAAAAAGATCTGGTCTCATCAAAAATGTTCTATGCTCTTTTATTCATTTTTTTTTTGTGGTTCAGAAATCATATTTCACATGTTAGAGAGGAAGTATTAGAGTAAAAGGGTGGCAAAAGAGGTTAAAGGGACATGGAAAACTTTCTTCTCCACCTCCATAAGAAATACCAGAACTCTTTACCCAGCAGATGGGTAGTGTTTGAGTTATAACAGCTTTAATCCATCTTTAGTCAAAAGAAAAAGTAAACTTACTGAAATAGTGCTATAATATTGGAAATGATGTGAATCCATACCACCAAAATGACAAATCTCTTGGTCATTTCCAGCATCCACTGATATTCTTTGCGAAGAAGAGAAATTCCAATTTACTATGCTATATGATATATTTTGATGTCATTAAAATACTAGGAGAACTGTAAACAGTTAAGAAAAAGAACATGGAGAAAATTAGGAAAAAGGAAGTGTTAAGGTTTAGGGTTTAAGAAACAGGCAGCGTTTTTCAGCATACAAGCTGCCAACTGTTAAATTGAGCATCATGTGGGTAGGATTTACTTTAGGTAAAATGCTACCTAAAGAGTCCCACAAGCTTTTTTGATAGATTCTGTGTTGTCGCACCATAAAACTGAATTTTAATGAAATCCAGATATTGTTTCTATTTTAAGTGAAATTAATTGAGCTTTCAACAGCTCTATGATATTTCAGATATTTGTCAAGATGGTATTAACAAAGAGTGCCATCAGGGAGGATTTGAGGAGCAGGCTGTAATGTGGAGGGAGGTTGAGAGACCTGGGCAGCAGGCTCCAGGTAAAACATTCTCGTGAAGGTGCCTGACTGTGGCTATGCACTCAGTCAATACTTGCTCTGTTCTGCCAAGCCCTGCCTCTTCTCACTGTGGATAGTGAATAATCCCATGGTGTTAAAGGGCCTGAGTGAGAGTACAAAAGCCGACCCTGAGAACAGATTTTGTGGGCAATTTGTTCACACTGACGGATTTATTTATTTTGTCTGCACTTGTGCTATCAAGGTCCTGGGAGAATATCTATACTCTGACATGTACTAGTGTCCTTGTATTAGGAAATGATGCTGCTTTTTGCAGTGATTGGGACTGTTAAGTGCAAATATGTACTTTATCTAAATTACCTCCTGGGTGAAGCATTTATCCTCATAAATACTTTTACCCTCCTGACTCACTTTAAACGCACATTTTAATGTTGAAATACTAGAAGGAAGCTACATAATAATCAGTGGATGCATATGTAAAGCTGTTACTTTAAAACTCCCCTACTGCTCCAATTTTTTCACTACGGGGGCATGAAATTGCTTGAATTTCCATTTCATTTTCCTCTAATATTTAATTTTTTTAAGCTTTGGGTTAGGATCTTTGAAACCTACTTTTTGTCTGCTGGACTTTTGTGTTCCAGAAACTGTACAGTATAGCAGACAGTATGCAAAAATTAAAGTCAACCAAAGTCAAAGATGTACATTTGTATTTTTTGTCAGATTATTTCCATTAAAATTAAAGGCGCTTCGTTTTGAAAGATTATAAAATCAGCAAAAATCTAACCAGTTTTGACATTTGTATTTTTAAATGCTTAAGGAGTATATTTTCACCTCAAAGCATTTTAGATTTCGGTTTAGTTATGAATGTTTTCCCCTGTCTTAGTGAGCTTAGCATGTACGGAATGACTTTGACCCTATAAGGTAATCACCAAAAGTATTTCTAGTAGGACCTAGCTAATTTAAAAAATTTATTTTATAACTAGTAAGATATACGTATGTATTTAAGTGCTATCTGTGGTATATAATAGCAGTTTAAAATGGGTTTCTAAACATTTTGGAATTCAAAAGCCTAAAAGTTTCTATTTCTTCATTTTTTTGACATACTAGTACTAGAAATTTTTTGACACACAACTATAGAAAGTTGCTGGAAAAGTTAAAAGCTACTAGGAATTCATAATTACTATTTACTGTGCATGTGTGTGTGCGTGCATGCATGCGTATGTGTAATTTTACTCCCCTACATGATAAGCTTCTTGATGTAGGGACAATATTTTTTATCCTTTTGTATCCATCTTGATCCATTTTTATCTTTAAGTACTAGGACTATGTACTTCCCTGCCACATTGGAGTTGCCTGATAAACATTTGTTTAATAAATGTATAAACAAATCAATAAATGAAAAATTAAAATATAACTCTAAAAGAGAAGAAACACATAAACATTAGCATGAAAGACACTTGCTACTTTTACTGTGTAATTTTGTAAACATTTCCATAGAAATAAATAATTCCTTAGCATCAGTGGTGTGTTATAATAGATTGTGTTACAGAGGCTATAAACTAAAACTAAAACACTGTGTATTTCAAAAGGAAAGGGAAAGACTTTAACCGGAACTCATGCCAGGGGTGTTAAGTGTTTAGAATAGCAGCATTATGAAGCCTTGGAGTTGACTATATCTTACAAATATCTTTGTTTATTTTTGAGAGAGAGAGAGAGAGAGAGAGAGAGAGAGACTGAACATGAATGGGGGAGGGGCAGAGAGAAAGGGAGACCTAGTATCTGAAGCAAGCTCCAGGCTCTGAACTGTCAGCATAGAGCTGGGATGTTAAGCTCCAGCACACAAACTGTGAGATCATGACCTGAGCCAAAGTGATATGCTCAACCAACTGAGCCACACAGGTGCCCCAGGAGTTAATTATATCTTAAAGATAACTTACGGTGCTTAGATATTTCTCCTTATATAAAACTACTTTAATATAGATGTAGTCTCAATCGTGTTAAGTTGATAACAATATTAGAGCTATTTTTCATATGGAGGCTCCAGGCAAGTATCATCTATTTCCCAAATCACTCCACATCTACTCCATCAGGAATCACTTTAGCTTTACCTCCAGGATTTTGGATCGAACTGCTACTATCTATCGGAATCAATTTATTCTCGGCCACCATTAGTTCCATCATCTAACGAGTCTCCCTGATCACTCTCCTTCCTCTCATTTTCCCTTTACCAGTCACAGTGATTTTTATAATCTTAAATCAGATCATACCCGTTTTCTGGTTCAAACACTCCAATGGCTCCACTGCAGTAAGAATACAGTTCACTTTCTCTGACCCCTCTTTATCCTTTCTTGGTAACGCTGCAGGATCTGGCCTTTCACATTCTGTGATCTAATCTCCTGTGCACTACCCCTTCGCCCCATGCCGTAACCACAATGTATTCTAAGTCTCTTCACAGTCTTTGCATTTGCTGTTTTCTCTGCTTGGGAGGCTCCTCACCTTTTTGAAAGTCTATTCCTCAACATTTCAGTCTCTGTTTAATTGTCTTTGAGTGTCTCCCTTTCTTTTTCTTCCCTCCTTCATTCTTTGTTTATTATTTTTTAAATTTACATACAAATTTCATTGACATAAAGTGCAATAATGATATCAGGAGTAGAATTTAGTGATATATTGCCTACATATAATACCTAGTGCTCATCCCATCAAGTGTCCTCATTAATATCCCTTGCCCATTTAGCCCATCCACGCACACAACACCTCTCCAACAACGCTCAGTTTGTTCTCTGTATTTGAGTCTCTTATGTTTTGTCCCTCTCCTTATTTTTATACCATTTTTGCTTCCCTTCCCATATGTTCATCTGTTTTGTATCTTAAATTCCACATATGAATGAAGTCATATGATGTTTGTCTTTCTCTAATTGACTAATTTTGCTTAGCATAATACCCATTCACATTGTGCAAATGGCAAGAATTCATTCTTTTTGATTTCTGAATAGTATTCTAGTGTGTGTGTGTGTGTGTGTGTGTGTGTGTGTGTGTGTATGTGTAAAACATCTTTATCCATTCATCATTTGATGTACATTTTGGGTCTTTCCATACTTTGGCTATTGTCAATAGTGCTGCTATAAACATTGGGGTTCATGTGCCCCTTCAAAGCAGCACACCTCTATTATTTGGATAAATACCTAGTACTATATATAGTTGCTGGGTAATAGGGTAGTTATATTTTTAATTTTTTGAGAAACTCTATACTGTCTTCCAGAGTGGCTGCACCAGTTTGCATTCCTGCCAGCAGTGCAAAAGAGTTCCTCTCTCTCTGCATCTGCTGCAACATCTGTCCTTGCCTGAGTTGTTAATTTTAGCCATTCAGACACACGAGGGATGTGGTTTCCCTGATGATAAAGTCTTATTGTGGTTTTGATTTGTATTTCCCTGATGATAAGTGACATTTTTTCATATGTCTATTAGCCCTCTGGATGTCTTCTTTAGAAAAATGTCTATTCATGACTTTTGCCCATTTCTTCACTGGATTATTCGCTTTTTGGATGTTGAGTTTGACGAGTTCTCTATAGATTTTGGATACCAACCCTTTATCTGATAAGTCACTTGCTAATATCTTCTCCCATTCTGTCACTTGTCTTTTAGTTTTGTTGACTGTTTCCTTTGCCATGTAGAAGCTTTTTATTTTGATGAGGTCCCAATAGTTCATTTTTGCTTTTGTTTCCCTTGCCTCTGGAGACATGTCAAGTAAGAAGTTGCTAGGACCGAGGTCAAAGAGGTTTTTGCCTGATTTCTCCTCTAGGATTTTGATGGTTTCCTGTCTTACATTTAGATCTTTCAAACATTTTGAGTTTATTTTTGTGTATGGTATAAGAAAGTGGCCCACATTCATTCTTCTGCATGTTGCTGTCCAGTTTTGCCAACACCATTTGCTGAAGAAACGGTCTTTTTTTCCATTGGAAATTCTTTCCTGTTTTGTCAGAGATTGATTGGACATATGTTTCTCAGTCAATTTCTGGGTTCTCTATTCTGTTCCATTGATCTATGTGTTTGTTTTTGTGCCAGTACCATGTTGTCTTGCTGATTACAGCTTTGTAGTACATCTTTAAGTCCCAAATTGTGATGCCTCCAGCTTTGGTTTTTCTTTTCAGTATTGCTGTGGTTCTTTGGGGTCTTTTCTGGCTCCTTAAAATTTTAGGATTGTTCTAGTTCTATGAAGAATGCTGGTGTTATTTTGATAGCACTTGCATTGAATAAGTAGATTGCTTTGGGTAGTATTGATATTTTAACAATATTTGTTCTTCTGATCCATGAACATGGAATATTTTTCCTTTTTTTTTTTTGGTGTATCTTACTCAATTTCTTTCATAAGCTTTCTATAGTTTTCAGTGTATAGACCTCTTTAGTTAGATTTATTCCTAGGTGTTTTATGGTTTGGGGGGCAATTATAAATAAAATTAATTCCTTGATTTCTCTTTCTGCTGCTTCATTATTTGTATGTAGAAATGCAACCGATTCCTGTGTATTGATTTTATATCCTGCGACTTTGCTGAATTCATGGATCAGTTCTAGAAGCTTTTTTTGGTGGAATCTTGTGGGTTTTCCACATAGAGTATCGTGTCATCTATGAAGAGTAAAAATTTGACTTCTTCCTTGCTGATTTGGATGCCTTTTATTTCTTTGTGTTGTCTGATTGCTGAGGCTTGGACTTCCACCACTATGTTGAATAACAGTGGCAAGAGTGGACATCCTTGTCGTGTTCCTGACCTTAGGGGAAAAGTTCTCTGGTCCTTTCTAGTCTTTGTTGTTTTTGGTCTTTCGTGCTTTGTTTTGTGTTTTCTCCCCTCAGAGTCCCCCTAAAATTTCATGTAGGGTTGGTTTAGTGGTCATGAACTCCTTTAGTTTTTGTTTATCTGAGAAACTATCTCTCCTTGTATTTTGAATGACAGTCTTGCTAGATAAAGAATTCTTGGCTGTATATTTTTCTGATTCAATACAGTGAGCATATATCCTGCCACTTCTTTCTGGCCTGCCAAGTTTCTGTGGATATGTTTGTTGAGAACCCGATCTGTCTTACCTTATAGGTTAAGGACTTTTTTTCCCTTGCTGCTTCCATAATTCTTTCCTTGTCTGTGTATTTGTGAATTTGACTGTGCTATGCCTTGTTGATCGTCAGTTTTCATTGATCCTAATAGGAATTCTTTGTGTTTCTGGGATTTAGATATCTCTATCTTGCCCCAGATTAGGAAAATTATTCACTATAATTTGCTCACATCAACCTTCTATCCCTTTTCCTCTCTCTTTATCTTTGGGACTCCTCTGATTCAGATTATTCCTTTTTAATAATTCACTCAGTCCTCTGATTCTCGTATTATGCTCTTTTGCCTTAGCTTTCCTCTTATTTTCTGCTTCATTATTTTCCATAGCTTTGTCTTCTATATTGCTGATTTGCTCCTCTGCTTCGTCTATACTTGCCACAGTGGCACCATTCAAGATTGCATTTTAGTTTTAGTATTTTTAATTTCATCCTCACGAGGTTTTACTTCATTTATTTCTGCAGAAAGGGATTCTATGCTTTTTCAATCCCAGCTGTATTCCTATTATTTTTATTCTAAATTCTAGTTCATACATCTTGCTTATATCTGTGTCGATTAAGCCCCTGGCTGTTATTTCTTCCTGTTGTTTCTTTTGGGGTGCATTTCTTCATTTTGTCACTTTTGAGGAAGAAAATAAATTAATAAAATAAAAATTAGAAATTAAAAAATTAAAAACAACACAAAATATCAAATAAAGGAAGCTAGATCCTAGGTGTGATTTGGTCTGGCTGTTGAAAGAAGTTTGAAAGAACAGAGAAAAAAGGGAAAGAAAAAAGAAAAAAAACTAAGAAAAAGTTTAAAATTAAAGAAAGTATACAGTAAAATAGAATATGAAATGAATAAAGTAAAATAGAATTTTAAAAATTACAAAAAATTAAAAAATAGTAAAGAGAATTTAAAAAATATTTTTTAAAAATGGAAAATAAAGATACATTTTTCTCTATCTGAAAAAGAGAAAGAAAGAAAAGAAAAAGAAAAGAAAGACAGGGAAAGAAAGGGGGAAACTATTTAAACAAAAGAAGAAAAAAAATACAATTTTAACAAGCAAAAAAAGACAAAAACAAACAAACAAAAACCAACAGCCCAAATAGATAGATTAGCAAACAGAATGAAACCTGAATAAAATGACACCCAGCTTCCCCTAGGACTCAAACTATGAAGCACTTTGTAGTCCATACACTAAGTAGGTAAAGAGACTTGTGGTATTCCTCTAGGGCGTCTGCTTGGTGGGCACAGTTGGGTGGGGTTGGTGTCATGGTTCTGTTCTTCACTAGGTGAGGCTGTTTAGCTTACTGGGTGGATTGGTGTTGTGGATGTGCATGTGTACGCCTTGCACAGGAGAGGTGAAAATGGCTTCATCCAGCTTCCCAGTCTCTTGTACAGGCCCTCTGTACTCTTACTGACTGGCCCTCAGTCACCTCTCCTTTGTCTCTGGCTTCTGCCTACTCCCTGCTTCTACACTGTCCATGTCCAAGCCATCAGCTTGTCAGGTGGTACTGCCCTCCCAAATTTTATCTCAGGTGGGACTGTGTTTCTAAACCCCTCACTTATGAGAACCCTGTGGCTTGGACCCACTCCAAGGGTCTCAAGGAGCAATGGCTGGTACTAGCTTGCCCCAGAGAATGAATGTTTCTGCGATCACACAATGGCAGAGGTTCAGAGATCATGACAAATCACAACACAACTGGTGCCAGGTTTCACTGCACCCTAGAGTCTTTCTTCCAATACCAGCAAATGTGGCTGTTTTCTGGGGTCCACTGGGAACTTTGCCTGTTGGGAAGCTGTGTGGCTTCTACCAAATGCCTTCTAAGCAGAAGCTGAATACTCTTCCCCATGTGGACCACAGACCCTGCTGCCTGCTCCTGGGGATTGGCCCTTCCTCCCCACCAGAGCACCAATATGTATTGAGCTCCAGAATTTCCGACTCTGCACTCCCCTATTTATAGAGTCCTAATGGTATTGAAAACCTCTCCATTATCCCCATCAATGGTTTTGGGGAAGAGATTTCTTGTTCACTTCCTTATGAGTGTTTTCACTCTTTCTCTTTCTCTACAGCTACTTTCAGGATGAGTGCTTTTTGGTACACTCCCATGTGCCACACTCTCCCCTTCTTTCTCTGTCCTCTCTCTGCAAAAACATCTCCCTACCCTCCATGGCTTTCTCTCCCCCAGTTTACCTCTTAAGTTATGCAGATTGTTGTGTAAATCATCAGATCAATTTCCTAGGTGTGCAAAAATGGTTTGGTGCTGACCTAGCTGCATTTCAGGGATGAGAGAAGCTGAATACTTCCACTCTGCTCTGACATCTTGGTCCCTCCAATCACTGTCTCCATTTCTAACTGCATTAGCTAAGTGAACCTCCCATCTAGTCACATTTCTCAGTTTGTTTTCTTCATGGAATTTCTTGCTATTGGAAGATAAATGACTGATTGACTGTTTTTATACTTTGTTGGTTAGAATGTAGGCCTCTGAAGGATTTGGACATTCTTGGACTTGTATTTTTTGTTGTTGTTTTGTTTTGTGGTGGAGGGGGAAAAGACTCTGCTACAATTCCAGTGCCTAAAACAGTGCCTAGAGAACCTCGTCCATGAAGATTTACATTTGAGACCTTGACCTCTTGACGGTTATTTACTTTTATTATTTATTTTTTAAGTTTATATCCAAGTTAATTAGGCTGTAGTGCAATAATGATTTCAGGAGTAGAATCCAGTGATTCATCTCCTACAAATAACGTCCAGTGCTCTTCCCAACAAGTGTCTTCGTTAATGTCTCTTATTCATTTAGCCCAGCCCCCCATGCACAACCCCTCCAGCAACCCTCACTTTGTACTCTATATATAAGAGTTGAGGGTTATAATCTTTAATATCTATCATTTTCATTCTGATCATGTATATTTCATGATTCAAGCCCCATGAATTTACAAACCTGAGCTAAAGAGTTACATGCTTTACCAGCTGAGCCAGCCAGGCACCCCTGTGTGGTATTCTTAAAAATCTCCTTTTCCCTTTCTTAACTGTGTTCTTATTTGTGTTTATTCTTTTTATTGCTTCTGATGATATACTAGATCTTTCTATATCATTTATTTCTGTGTACACTTCTAGTTATCATTTAACATATCCTTTAAAACTCATGTTGGATGGTTCCTTCCTTTAGGAAGCCTCCTATAACTCCATCTTCACTCCCTGTAACACTAGGCAAGGTGGCTCTTATGTTTACTTCTTGTGAATACTCCTAATATTGCCCCAAATTATCTGTGTCTATGTTTTACCTCTACACTAGATTGTTACCTACTTGAAAGCAAGAGCCTTTTTTTATTCATCTTTAGTTCTCCAGCATGTGGTGCTTAATATTGGAATACTGTTTGGAAGGAAAAAAGATACATAAGTACAAATAACTTGGAGCTGATGCCTTCCGTAATGACAGAGTCATGCAAATATAGTCACTAGTGCTACATGGAATAATACCTGACAATGAGATTAAAAAGGATGTTTAGATTTATTAAGAAAATGACAAGATTAATGATCATGATAGTTTTTAATAATGAAGTTACTATTGAAACATATGTGGAATAGTGGAATATTATGGTTAAAGAGGAACTTAAATATCATTGAGTCTAGTATCCCTCTTGATGCTGAATAAAGAGAAAACAATCCTTGAAAAGTTAAGAGACTTGAATAAGGTTGCTCAGCTCAGAAGTGTTTAAGTTCTTGTTAGGAGCTGGGTCTGACATGATTTTTTTTTCTTTCATAGTTTATTGTCAAATTGGTTTCCATATAACACCTAGTGCTCATTCCCACAAGTGCCCTCCTCCATGCCCATCACCCCCTTCCCCTCATCTCTACCCCCATCAGCCCTCAGTTTGTTCTCAGCATTCAAGAGTCTCTCATGGTTTGTTTCTCTCCCTCTCCCCAACTATTTTTCCCCTTCTCCTCCCCCATCATCCTCTGTTAAGTATCTCCTGTTCCACTTATAAGCAAAAACATATGGTATCTGTCTTTCTCTGCCTGACTTATTTCACTCAGCATAACACTTTTGAGTTCCATCCATGTTGATACACATGGCCAGATTTCATTCTTTCTCATTACCATGTAGTATTCCGTTGTATAAATATACCACATCTTCTTGATCCATTCATCAGTTGATGGACACTTAGGCTCTTTCCATGATTTGGCTATTGTTGAGAGTGCTGCTTTGAACATTGGGGTACATGTGCCCCTATGCATCAGCACTCCTGTGTCCCTTGGGTAAATTCCTAGCAGTGCCACTGCTGAGTCATAGGGGAGTTCTATTGTTAATTTTTTGAGGAACCTCCATACTGTTTTCTAGAGGGGTTGCACCAGCCTACATCCCCACCAACAGTGCAGGAGGGTGCCCATTTCTCCACATCCTTGCCATCACCTAGAGTCTCCTGATTTACTCATTTTAGCCATTCTGACCAGCGTGAGGTGGTATCTCATTATTTTTTTTAAAGTTTGATTCATTTTGAGAGAGAGAGAGAAAGAAAGTGCATGTGAGGGAGGGGCAGAAAGATAGAAGGAGAGAGAGAGAGTGAATCCCAAGCAGGTTTTGCGCTTTCAGTGCAGAGCCCGACACCACATGGGGCTTGAACTCATGAAATGTAAGATCATGATCTGAACCAAATCAAGAGTTGGAGGCTTAACTGACCCACTTAAAGCACACTGATTTTTTCACATCATTCCCTACTCTAGCTGTCTGAACAGTGTTAATCTTAGAAACTCTTCCTTTCCTTTCTGCAGCCCTCAGCCATAGTGAGGCAACTAACAGGGTTCAGTGATTTCAGAATCCTTCCATTTTATAAAGGATTCTATGGATAAAGACAGAGTGGTTTCATTAAAACCATCCATCATTAAAATGGTGTAGTATTTAGATAAGCATATTTTTCAGCAAGAAAAGCGCCCTTTTCATATTTGATGTCTTAAGAAAGACTGATTCCTAACAAACCACCTACCTAGCACATATAGTATTTGCTTAAAAATACTGTATAACATTAAATGTTTATTTATTTTGATATATGTATATATATATGTATGTATATGTGTGTATACATATAAACAGAGAGAGAGAGAGAGAGAGGGGATGAGAGGGGGAGGGGCAGAGAGAGAGGGAGAAAGAGAATCCCAAACAAGACCTATGTCACCACAGAGCCCAATGAAGAGCTCCATGCCACAAACAGTGAGGTCATGACCTGAGCCAGAGTTAAGAGTCAAATGATTAACCCACTGAGCCACCTAGCAGGCACCCCAATAATTAAATAAATTTAAGGGAAGCATTGTTATAATGGTTGATATCATTTTGCAGGTGTGATTTCTTACATTTCAGCAAATTTATTATATATATTTTAGTTCAGAGATAGAAACAGATCCAAAGAGATGTTTGACATTTAGTGTGTTTCTCTGTGCTCTTCTTATAAATGGTGATATTCTGGCATGTTTTCAGCTTTGTGGTACCACAATCCAATGTTTATTATTTACATATGAAGGGTCTTTTCTTGTGGCAACCAAATGAACCATCACTATTTAGAAAAAAAACTAGTTTTGTTATTTCTAATCTTTATATATCATTATATCTCTTTCCAGAGCTAAGTTGTTAGTTTGATAACAATTTACTAAGTTGGAACAGTATTATCATCATGGGACAGGTTAATGAGATCAGCTTTGTAGAAACCATTATTGAATATTAAGGGATTTTTAGAGAAATTTTCTGTGCCATTTTTTACCTACTTGCTTTTCAGTACTAGCTAATCACAAGCAAGTTTTGACCCTCAAAATCCTAGTCATTTTTGGAGCAACTTTTTATAAGTTAAATCATATGACAACTGTACAATACTATATATTGTAATTATGCTAATAAAATAGATTATACTGCAAGTGATAAAAATTATATTTATAAATATTGATACATGCAAATGGCTTTGGTAAAATGCCTAATATGTATACAGAATATCTAACAGCTGGGGACATGAGCTTATGTATTGTAATCTATGGCCAACAGGTGGCAGCAGTTCCCAGAAGGTTCTCACTGGAAAACAGGTAAAATCATATGAGCTATATATATATGTGTGTGTGTGTATATATATATACATATATATATAGCTCTTATCCTTTATTCTTTACTAGGGCTGTATAAAGTACAGTGTATTTAAACTGATTGATGGACAACTCTGTTACTTTAGAAACAAAATTACCTTATTTCATTACACTTAGAATTATATGTATAATGTACATTTATTTATTATACTGTGCTGAAATACATATAGTACACCAATAACCAATTTCCTTTTTGTTGAAGGAGGTTGGGAAGTAATGATGCATTTAGTACATTAACTCTTCTAACTCTTTATCCCTGCGGATATTTTAAAGAAATGACTCTACTGATTTTTTTTTTTTTTTTTTGGCTATTACATAGGACTGGATTTTAGTAGTCATTGAGAAATAGGGCATAGCACAACTACAGAAGTTTGTAAAATTCAGAAGCAGGTGTACTGACAGTACCATGTTTTAAAATACTGTTCATATGTTCTCCTTTATTAAAGAGAGTGTCTTGTTGTGCCCTTATGAATGTATGACCATATATTTATTGACTAGTTGATTTTGTTCTAATGTTTCTTTAATTATAAAGACACATTAACACAATAAAAACAAATACACTGGTATAGTTAAGAATAAAGTTATAAACCTAATCAGAGTCATTTGCAGGTGTATTGGAACTAATTACTCACCTAATACCATCACACTTCCAACTCCATCCAATGTCATGCATCTAATCAGTATTACAGTCTTCTGATACCTGCTTCAGTCTTTGATTCAGTAGACTTTTGGGTAATGTCTAGAGATATTTTTGATTGTCAAAATTGGAAGCAGGGTGTTGCTCTTGGCATCTA
The DNA here is from genome assembly GCF_003009895.1 of Hyaena hyaena. Taxonomy (NCBI): domain Eukaryota; kingdom Metazoa; phylum Chordata; class Mammalia; order Carnivora; family Hyaenidae; genus Hyaena; species Hyaena hyaena. The sequence continues at coordinate 316,427 of NW_024081785.1, read as the reverse complement.
ATGGGTATAGGACAGTTAGGCTGCTAAACAGTGTAGAATACACAGCATTGCCTCCACAAAAACAATTATCCTTCTCAGAATGGCAATATGCCAAAGTTGAAAAACTCTAGTCTTAATTAGATAGTTACCTAGAGAATTTAATTATATCCACATTTAAGAATACATGTATAGAAAGGCCAACAAATTAGAATCCAGGTATGCAAGCTAAAAGGTGAAACTATGGTTATAGTAGGTTTTTTGAGAAAAAAAATCTATCCACCCTTGGATATATCAAAAGACTCTATTGTAAAAAGCTTTCTTTCCTGAATATTATGAATATGAAATGCTTTAGTGTAGGAATTCTAAGGGGTAAGTTTATAATTTTAACCTTGTACAAGATATCCCTTTAGGGAGCCTCATTAACTAACTACTCAGCAAAACTGAAAGACTCATCATATCATTTATGTTTGATAAATTTTGTTCTGAAACTATCATTGAAATATTACTATGTATCCTGTTGCTTTTGAATTCTTGATTTGTACTCCAAAGAATAAGTGTAAACAATCATTTTCCCCTATCTTGTTCCCCAAACTTATAAAAACTGCTTTCCACTTTGTGAATTAAAGAATTAGGGACGTTTCATGGAGCTGTTTTTGCTCTTTTGGTCTGATTTGCCCTTAAACAATTGGGGTGTGTGTGTGTGTGTGTGTGTGTGTGTGTGTGTGTGTGTTCCATATGGAGATATTCCAAACACTAAAGTCTTTGCATGTTCTAGAAAACTTTAATAATAAAAAGCATTTTGTGAAGTTTATATCTACATAAACATAAAGAATATTTAGAATTTAAAAAAAGGTCTTTTGTTTCAATAAATAGAAAATGTCAGCACATTTTGTAAGATTACTCTTAGGTACCTAAATGGTGTTGTTCTTATAAAAGGGTACTATATCAGGATCTTTTATTTACATTTTTATGTATTTTGAGAGAGAAGGGGAGAGAGAGAGAGAGAGAGAAAGAGAGACAGAAAGAGAGAGCACAAGTGGGGGAGGGGCAGGGAGAGATGGAAACACAGAATCTGAAGCAGGTTCCAGGCTCTGAGTTGTCAGCACACAGCCCAATGCAGGGTTCAAACTCATGAACCATGAGATCATACCTGAGCCAAACTGAGCCACCCAGGTGCCCCGTACTGTATCAGGATCTTAAAATCCACTGTGGCTTAAAATTTAATATTACTCTATCAAAATGTAAACATTCAAATTTTGAACTACTGCTTTAGTTCATAAGAAGTTCAAATGTGGCATCTAATAAGTACATTTTTAATTTATTTGAATGCTTTTTATAAAAAGAAAAAAAAAGGAGCCAAGTAGTGGAGGAGTTATGTGATACAATAAACAAGTTTCGTATAATGATCTAAGACTCAGTATATCTGGGAGAATTGTTGTCATTGGGCTCTTCAGATTTCTAGTACCCATATAAGCAGAAATTCAGCTTCCCCATGATGTAAAGCTTGACTTCCTCTGTTTTATAATAAAGAGAAATGTGTCTCTGACTTTGTAAATCAAGTCCTGTTCTTTGGTTAAACTGATAAGCATTTTTCAATTTTCTGTACAGGGCTTATTTGCTTCATGATGGCTATGTTATATAGAGAACAAAAATGAGATTGGAAATACAACTTTGACCAGAAAGTTGACCAGAAATGATATTTTCTGTATTTTAGGATACTGTAAAAAAAAGAAAGAAAAATCAGACAGTAACTATGAGGCTTTTATATTTACATGCATGCCCCAAACAGAAACTGTGTGACATAAATTGTTAGCAGCTACTATTTGCATGAATTTGAGGAATGCTTTGGGTAGAAAGTATAAAAAAATAATTCTAAGAAGAAGGCGTTCATCCTTACATAGTTTTAAGTTTCTCCACATGAACTTTCTATAATTAAATGCAGTTCTTTATTTTGCTTCAATCTTTTATAATAAAACTTGCTTAAAGAAAATACATAGGTTATAGAAGACCATGATATTCCTATCAGGTAGAATCAGAGACAACTTAATTTGTTTAATAATTGTTGTCATTATTGTTAATAAGGCAGCATAGTATGAGGTGATCATGAGTGCATGTTCACCTGTTTAATGATCACTTATTGAACATTTGCTGTATGTGAGGTATTCTTTTAGGAGCAGGGAATTAAGCATTTGATTCAATGGTCAATGTCCCTGCCCTCGTTTTTAATGAGACTGTCAAAATACAGAACCCATTATATATTCTACCCTTATCAGTTGTATAGACCCCAGTTATGATGATGGAAAATTTTATAAACACTTGTGGTAAACCAAATATTAAAGTAAAATATGCTATTTTGAGAATCCATTTTAAATCCTAATCATATTTCAACACCAGCAATAACAGTACATTGTAAATATTTGTTTCTTGACCATAAATGGCTTAAAAATTTTATATTTAATAATCCTACTTTAATATTACTATAGCTTCCTTATGAATGAATATGCTGCCTTTTAGTAAAGCCAGCATACTTATTATTATGGTTTGCAAAGTACTTTTCTTCTTCCAATATATATATTATATTCAATACATTCATATATATGTATACATATATATGAATATATACAATATATTAAATATGTTTAATATAATTATGAACACTAATCTTCTTGATGATTCAACCTAAAAATTTAGAAACACTATAAAATTCTAATACTCAGTATTTCCAAGAACATAGAAAAGCCTGGATAACTCAAAGTATTATTTCATAAATGAAATTTCTCAAGTTTTTTCCAATCTATTTTATGTAACATTGATTTATAAATAACGTAACAGAAATGAAAGCCTAGATACTTGAGGGGAGTTCCATGTTTTCCCATTCAGAGCATTAAACGACTATTAACTTTAGAATTTAGTACAAACTCAGATAAATTTAGTATGATCCAGATTAGTGGGGGAAGGAGAGAACACAAGTTTCTATAGAGTTCTTTTTGAAACACCTTCTTTTTTCATTTAAGCAAAAGCTGTAGTGTAAGTAATCTCCTGTTTAAGCACCCTCTGAAAGATGACCCCAGGTCACCCATGTGTCAGATAGGAATGAGGAAACCAGCTTTACTTTAGAAACCAGTACCAAGGTGGGGAGAGGAGCAAAGTATAACTGCCATCTGCTGGAAAAACTGAAATAAGTCTTATAATGTACATTAAAAAAATAAAAGAAAATTAAAGAACAAATCATTAATGGGTTATCTCAGCAGAGCATGTCATTTCTCTTTCTCCCATATATTCCTAATGTTGAATGTGCTGCAGTAGAATATTTTCTTGCATGTGTTAATGATAAGCCTAACATCCCAAACCTGGTTTCCTAGGGTTTACCATCCTTGAGAATCTATTTTTGAATATACCTGCCATCATTGGGATGCTCTCCCAGTAGGGGCTAGGCCTAGTGGATTGATCCTGCCCGTCACTTGTAAAGCCTTGGTTGCCTCCCTTACTAAAAGCAAAGCAGAATTCTCCAAGTTTTAAGATCAAGGGTTTGGTCTGGTCAGAAGTAGGTAGGGGGAAAGAAGTTCAGGAAATAAGACTACAAGTTTATCTGCCTGTGGTCAAGTAAACTGTTTTCCTCCATCTCATTGTCTAGAATAGATTTGTCTGCCTGAGACATTGTTTTTCCTCTTGAGGTTTTTGGTAAACTTTCACCTGTATTTTTTTTTTTTTTTATTTCTAGGAGAGAGAGAGAGAGAGCAAGCGAGCGTGAGCAGGGGAGGGTCAGAGAGAGAGGGAGTCACAGACTGAAACAGTCTCCAGGCTCTGAGCTGGCAGTCAGCACAGAGCGCGGCGCGGGGCTCGAACCCACGAACCGCGAGATCATGACCTAAGCGAAAGTCAGATGCTTAACCGACTAAGCCACCCAGGCGCCCCAAACTTTCACCTGTATGAAATGTCTCAACTGGGAGGTAAAGTGGTTGTGGGGCTAGGGTCCAAATCATGATGTACTTGGTCTTTTGAACTCCCCATGGGTAGGATTCACTTCTTTCTCTTGATTAGGAAAGTAGGTCTGTGGCAACAGATATTTAAGGAATATATACCAGGGCATTTAAAATACTGGGTGTATGCTTGGTGGATACCTACATGGCTACTTTATGTGACTGTAAAACAGAAATACATAATGAAATATTCCTAGAAAAGCACAAAAGGAAAATTTAACAGATATATTTATTTTTCTATTGTCAAAAAGCCTTCCTCTTGCCCTTTGTCATTATAAATTATTTACATTTTGAACAAGGAAGTAAACAATTATAGTTCATCATGAACATACTAAAATATATGTTGTGTAACTCTAAAGTTTAATAGTAAGACTCTGTGCTCCCATGTGAAGGAGTTTGTTTTTTGTGAAGTCACCTTTTGGAGTAATAAAGTGGGATTTAGAAAGTGTAGTTATGTATACTAAAGATAAAAATTTTCAGAGTTTACATCTGTTAGAAGAGAATTTTTTTAAAATGTCTAAGATTTTTTAAAGAAAGAGAGAAAGTATAATTAAGGAAGAAAATCAACTGAAGAAGAATGCTAAAATTAGTATTTGATATCTCAAGATTTCTAAAATTAGATAAGTAAATTACAGTAAGACCCTATATATTAAGATTTTATAAATAATATTCAGCTTAATATAAAATTAAATACCTGTTTATTTAAGGAAGAAAATATGAATGATGTAAGAGGTGAAAATACACGGAAAATATTTCACTATAGTAAAAACGAAAAATCCTGGTTTATTAAATTAAAATGATTAATGAACATGTCCTCAAAAGACATAGATTAGCTACAATAAGGCTTTAAAAAATTATTTCCTTTTTCATGTAGATTATTTGGTATTTGTATATACATCCATTTAAAAGGTTATCATTAGCAAAGTTAACATGATAGAATGCTTAAAGAAAACTATAATCAGGAAATTGGATCATTATATACATAGTTTAATTGTGAGATTATACCTTTAAACGAGGATTTAACCTGTAACATTTTACAGGTACTAAAATTGCCAACACTGTTCTTACATAAAGAAAACCAAACTTTCTTACAGTACAGTGAATGTGAAGAGGAACAAAAGAAGCATGAGCAATGTAATAACATACACAGGGTTAAACAGTTCTTTTTCAAAGAAATGTAGAACTAAAATATTCCTAAAGGTCACATGCCATCTCTTCAGCCCATTTAAGGCTTCTGAAATGCCACTCTGAAGTAAAATAACTACCTCTCCAGAAGAGTCATTCCATTAGAGAGCCAACTAACATCAGTACAGAGATAAATGGGAGAACAGAAAATTGATTTTACACTTGTGCTGTAAGTGTGGTCAAATGTTATAGGCCAGCACATCAAATAGGATTTCAAAGAATTGCTGTGCCTGAAAAATAACAACATAAGAGGATGTAGTTAAATACAGCTTAATAATAGGTCTGATGTGCTCGGTGTATAGTAAAATATTTATTTACTCTTTCTATTTGTAAAATGACACATTCATATATTACGTTTCTTTTTGTTAATAAATTTATTATTTCAGTGTTCCTATAACTAATACCTTTCATCTCAACTCATACTATCACACATACCCAGAGGCATCCAAGCCTGTAGCAGCAATGATTTATATTTGGTTTGATTTAAAACTTATACACAGTGCCCAATAAAAATGTTTTAATTAAATTTTGTTTTATATGATGCCAGGTCCATATGCAAATATTATCCAGATCAAAATATTTTAAAAATGATTTATCAAAACTATTGAAGTTAATTAGATCAACTGGAAGCACAAAATGAATGTTGCCTTTCAACTTTCTGTGATTTCTTTGGCTTCTCCATGATGTTTAAGTTGCTGTAATGCTCATTTGGGACCCGCCATTTCTTTTCTGGTGTTTTTGACCTCACTGTGGTTGAATAGAGCCAGGTATGATGAATGTGATACAGTGTATCCCTTCCTCACTGTACTAAAGAGTCTCAGGGGGTAAGTAGAAAGCTGGGCAATGACATTTTTAAAAGCCCTGGTGTGCTCTTAGCAGCTTAACAAGAAAGTCATAGCTAATATTTTTTTCCTCTTATAGACATTTAGGGCTGTTCAAGACCAGGATAGCCTCTCCCCACATATTGCCAAGCAAGTGATCAATTCCAGCGTAGAGAGAAGAGTGAATGAATTTCCACTGAAGTAAGGAAAGGTGATTTGGGGAGATTTAGTTCTTTCTTAAAGATAGGTCTAACAGAGCAGGGTTTGAAATGTATTCTGCCTTTTCCCCATGCTTTCCTTCACATCTTGTTCTGTGTCTACAGATTTTATAATCTCATATCGCTTTTAACTACCCCAGTTTTTTTCCTTTTATTCTTCCTTTGGAGAGAAGAGAGATTTTGAACTATGTGTACTATCCAGAAATTATCCTAGAATTTGTGCTATTTCATCGATTTTGAGTCTATTCTCAAGGTAAAAAATCGCTTTACCCCAAGCCCAAGTGTAATTTTGAGAGGGATGGGGTTAGATTTGTATCCTAAACTTTCTTTTACTGGAGATCTTACTTTATTGTTATTTATTTTTATTGAAGAATAATTGTTGTATAATGTTATATTAGTTTCAGGTATACGAAATAATGATTCAATATTTACAAGTATCATGAAATGATCACCACAAAAAGTCACCATACACAGTTACATTTGTGTGTGGGAGGGTGTGTGAGAGAGAGAGAGAGAGAGAGAGAGAATTGAGGATTTTTAAGTTCTACTCTTTTGGAAATCCCATTTTATTAAAAATTTTTAAATGTTTATTTTTCTAAGACAGAGGAGTGGGGGAGGGGCAGAGAGAGAGGGAGACACATAATCCAAAGCATTCTCCAGGTTCTGAGCTGTCAGCACAGAGCCCAAAGGGGGGCTTGAGCTTACAAACTGAGATCATGACCTGAGTCAAAGACAGACACTTAACTGAGCCACCTATGCACCCTTGGAAATCCCATTTTAAGCTGGCATTTCCACCTTGCTTCTTAAAATCAATATTGAGTCTAAGAATTTAAAACACAGATTTCTTTTCTTGGTTACTTAAGTACAATGACATAAAGAGTTAATATTTTTAAAAAAAAGAGTGACGTTGGAAATATAAACATGTTTGATAGTGATGGTGATGGTGTCCTTGCATTCAGCATAGCTGGTGAGAAGTCTGATAGCAATTTGATACATATTATCTTTTGTGTAATTTGTTTATGGACTCAGAAGTTTTTGAGATATTCTCTCAGTTTTGGTTAATCTAATTTTTTTGAGGGGACATCCAGGAATGGGTTTTCTGTCATGCACTTTGTTGAGTACCTGTGGACATTTTACATGAAAACTTATGTATCTATTTCTAAGAGCTGTCCCTTTACTATATCTTTCAGGATAAAGATAGCTCTTGAAAAATGTTTCCTTTATTATATTTCTTCAAAAACTTTCCCCTGTTCTTTCTCTCTGAGATAACTATTAGACAGATTGGATAATAAGAAATCAACCTCAACAATCTTCTAAATTTTTGTTTGTCCATATGGAATGCTTATTAGGATACAGTCTCTCAGCAACCTAGGAATAGAAAGGAACTTACTCAGTCTTACTCATATATAGTATCTATGAAACTTACAACCTACATCATTGATACTTAATAAAATATGAATGGTTTCTTCTTAGTATTTGGAAGAAGGCAAAGATATTTACTCAAACGACTTCTATTTAATATTGTATTTCCAATCATGTGCACTAAGGCAAGAAAAAGAAATGACATCCAGATTGGAAAGGAAGACTTAAACTTTATTCCTAGATGCCATAGTTGTCTATGTAGAAAAAACTAACAAATATGGCATAAAGCTTTTAGAGATAATAAGAAAGTTTAACAAGGTTGTAGGATTCTGTATTAATATACAAAAATCAATTATATTCCTGTACAGTAGCAATGGATATATGGAAGTTGAATTAAAAATTTTTTAATGTTTATTTTTGAGTGAAAGAGAGGCAGAGAGCAAGTGGGGGAGGGACAGAGAGAGAGGGAGATACAGAATTCAAAACAGCCCAGAGCCTCATGTGGGGCTCTACTTTACCAACTGTGAGATCATGGCCCGAGCCGAAGTCAGATGCTGAACAGACTGAGCCACTCAGGTGCCCCAGGAATTGAATTTTAAAAATACAATTTCTATGGGAACCTGGGTGGCTCAGTGGGTTAAGCATCCTATTCTTGATTTCAGCTAAGGTCATGATCTCATGGTTCATGGGATCAGGCCCTGCATAGGACTGTGCGCTGACAGTGTGGAGCCTACTTGGGATTCTCTTTTTCCCCTCTCTCTCTGCCCCTTAGCAGCTTGGGTATTCTCTTTCTCTCAAAAATAAATAAACTTTAAAAAATAAAATTTCCATAGCAAAAAAATAAAAATATTTAGAATCTACCAAGAATTCTCTACATAGTAAACTAAAATTACTGAAGAGCAACACTAAAGAAAGCTTTAATTAAGAAGTATGTGTTCATGAATCAGCAGACTTAATATTATTAAGATGTAAATTCTTCAATTTATAAATGGATTCAAATCAACCCTAATCAAATTCCACAAAGCTTTTTTTTTTTAATATTTACTTTATATTTGAGAGAGAGCAAGAGACAGAGTACGAGGGAGGAGAAGAGAGAAGATAGGACCAGAAGCCGGCTCCATGCTCTCAGTGCAGGGCTTGTACTCACAAATGATGAGATCATGGCCTGAGCCAAAGTCAGAGGCTTAACCAACTGAGCCACCCAGGCACCCCGTTTATTTTTAATAGAATTGGAAAAGTGATTCTAAAGTATATATGAAGATGTGTCAAGTAAGAAATTACTCCAGTTGAGGTCAAGGAGGTTGTTTTCTGCTTTCTCCTTTAGTACGGGAATAAAGAGCAAAAATGAACTATTGGGACCTCACCAAGATTAAAAGCTTCTGCACGGCAAAGGAAACAGCCCATAAAACAAATAGGCAACCGACGGAATGGGTAAAGATAGTTGCAAATGACGTATCAGATAAGGGCTAGTATCCAAAATCTATAAGGAACTCACCAAACTCCACACCCAAAAAACAAACAATCCAGTGAAAAAATGGGCAGAAGACATGAACAAACATTTTGCCAAAGAGGACATCCAGATGGCCAATAAGAAACATGAAACGATGCTCAGCGTCCCTCATCATCAGGGAAATACAAATCAAAACAACATTGAGATACCATCTCACGCCAGTCAGAGTGGCTAAAATGAACATATCAGGAGACTCTAGATGATGGGCATCCTTCTGCACTGTTGGTGGGAATGGAAGCTGGTGCAACCCTCTGGAAAACAGTGTGGAGGTTCCTCAAAAAATTATCAATAGAACTCCCCTATGACCCAGCAATAGCACTGCTAGGAATTTACCCAAGGGATTCAGGAGTGCTGATGCAGAGGGGCACATGGACCCTAATGTTCATAGCAGCACTATCAAAAATAGCCAAAACATGGAAAGAACCTAAGTGTCCATCAGGTGATGAATGGATCAAGAAGATATGGTATATTTGTACAATGGAATACTACATGGCAATGAGAAAGAATGAAATCTGACCATGTGTAGCAACATGGATGGAACTTGAGGGTGTTATGCTGAGCGAAATAAGTCAGGCAGAGAAGGACAGATACCATATGTTTGTACATATAGTTGGATGAGGAGGAGCTTAACAGAGGACCATGGGGGAGAAGAAGCGGAAAAATAGTTTGGGAAGGGAGGGAGGGAAACCATGAGAGACTCTTGAATGCTGAGAACAAACTGAGGGCTAATGGGGGTGGGTGAGAAGGGAAGGGGGGTGATGAGCACTGGGTGTTATATGGAAACCAACTTGACAATAAACTATTAAAAAAATAAAATATATATGAAAATGCAAAGGTACTGAAATAACCAACACCATTTTACAAATGAACAACAAAATTGGAGGAATTATTTTATCTGATTTCAAGATCTATAAAGCTATGTTAAGACAATCTGCTTTTGGTGTAAATATAGATATACAAGCAATGTAGCATTCAGAGATAAACCCAGGGGCACCTGAGTGGCTCAGTTGCTTATGCGTCAGACTTTGGCTCAGGTCATGATCTTGTGACTCGTGGGCTCAAGCCCCACGTCAGGCTCTGTGCTGACAGTTAGCTCAGAGCCTGGAGCCTGTTTCAGATTCTGTATCTCCCTCTCTCTCTGATCCTCCCCTGTTCATGCTCTCTCTCTCTCTCTCAGAAATAAAACATTAAAAATTTTTAAAAAAGAGAAATAAACCCATAAGTGAGTAACAAATCAATTTTTGACAAAAATTCCAAACCATGAAAAGTGGAATAATTTTTCACCCAGTAGTACTGGTGTAATCGAATATCCATACACACACAGACTATAACACTTGCATCATACCATCTATAAAAATTAACTTGAATCATTAATTTAAAATGTGAGTGAAAAACCTAAAAAATATTCTAGAAGCAAACAGAGGAGAAATTCTTTGTGATCCTGAGTTAGGCCAATATTTCTTTAAGAGAACACTCACATAAAACCAAAATCTATGAAAACATAAAAAAGATTTCATTGAATTAAAATATTTCCTTCTTTAAAAGACATTTAAGAAAATGAAATGTCAGACCACAGAATGGATGAAAATATTTGCGAAACCTATATCCAGAACATACAAGAGCAGTTACAATTTGATAATGAGAAGATAAACAACACAATAAAAATTGGGCAAATATTTGAACAGACTTTACTAAAGAAGACATGGCTAGAAAATAAACACATTGTCATTATGGAAATGTAAATTAAACCTACAATATGATACCTCGCCTCACCCAGTGGAATAGCTAACCTGAAAAAATATGGTCACAGCCAGTGACAATAAATGTGCAGCTACTGGCACTCTCATGAATTGTAGTTGAAATTGCAAAATGCAACAGACACTTTGGAAAACAAATGGATGATATTTTATGAAGTTAAACACACACTTACCATATTACCCAACAGGTCAGCTACTCGATATTCACCCAAGATAAATGAAGACTTGTATGAGAATGTTCCTAGAAACTATATTCCTAGTTGCTAGTCAGAATTTAGAAACTCAAATGCCCATCAATTGATGAATAGATAAACAGCTTGTGGTACATCCATGCAATGAAATTCCATTTTGCAATATAATGAAATGGATTATGAATACATGCAGCATGGCTGAATATCAAAGACATTCTGTTAACTGCAAGGAGCCATACAAAATAAGACTACACTGTATAAATTCATTTATTTGAAATTTTACAGAAGGTAAAACTTTAGTGATAATAAGCGACTCCATAGTTACCAGGGGGTAGGGGATGGAAAGAGGCATTAATTGCTAAGAGCAGGAGGAAACATTTGGTGAGATAGGACTATTCTATATCTTCATTTTATACATTTTTCAAAGCTTGCTAAATTGTACACATAAAATTGATATATTTTACTGCGTATAAATTATAAGTCAATAAATCTGACACCACCCCAAGGAGTATGAGCTTTGTTTTTCGTTAGGTTATGTTTAGTATGAAACTAGATAAAGGAGAAATATTCACACTAAAGTTCCTTATCTCTGGGTTGTCAGCATAAAGATAAATAAGGTGGCAATGGATATTTAAAATGGTGGAGAATATTTAAAATGAAAAGATAAAAGTTCAAGGATGGAACCTTACCTAATGTTCACATTCAGAAATGGATCATCACCTAATTTGACTGAATTAATGGTTAGTGCTCATATCTGTCAAGTCAGTTTAGTCAAATTAGCAATTTTAGAGAGATTAGTGATTATTTCACTTCATCAGAATGCTAACATTGGTGAAATATGCATTGACTTATGGCTGTAAATACCTTTAGGAGTTTATGCCAAAGGTCACAGGTAACTACCTTGGAAGTAGAGCAGTGATCTTTGAGAATGAGCAGATAAAATAATTAAGGATAAATATCAGACAAGAGAGCTCTTTTGCTTTCTAGGGCTTATTATAATTATTAAAGTTTGGATACTCCTCATTCATTACTTTTTATAGTCCTTTGCCTTAAAGACGGCAGCCAAATATCAAAGATAAAATATAATAAATGTTGACTAAATCTTCCTTCCTACCTTCGTTCCTTCATTCCTTCTTTCCTCTCTCTCTCCCTCCCTTCCTTCTTCCTCCCTTCCTTCTTCCTTCCTTCTTTCTTCCTTCCTTCCTCCTTCCTTCCTTCCTTCCTTCCTTCCTTCCATCCTTCCTTCCTTCCTTCCTTCCTTCCTTCCTTCCTTCCTTCCTTCTTTCTTTCTCTCTCTTTCTCTCTCTCTCCCTCCCTCTCTCCCTCCCTCTCTTCTCTTCTCTCTCTTCTCTTCTCTTCTCTTCTCTTCTCTTCTCTTCTCTTCT